>NC_090743.1:30505076-30675076 GCF_036898095.1 Palaemon carinicauda
GCTCTACGGTAATTAAATCTTGTTTATTCGACGATTTCTGCGTGTAACTTTAAAGTTTCAATAAATTATGCTCTCCCCCCCCTTTTTTTTTACGAAACACAGACAGGCCTGTACTAAAGCACTCTAAGGGTATCAGCTTTACTGTCAATAAATCAACATTGCTGTTAACTTTAATTTTTGCTGTTAAAAAGTGATGATTCCAGGACTCCATTTTATAACGAATTTCAATGGCAAGTTATTTAAACCAAATTTAACGTTTCGCATTAACCCTCTAGGCTACACGTTCAATTATGTTTTAACACCAAATGACACCTTTTCCTTAATCAGAAATTTGGAATAGTTTTTTTCTTCTTCTATAATAATTTTCACAATTAAGATGTGATAACAGCTATTTAGGTAGCGGGACAAACGTCCTTTCAAATAATTTCAGTTTGTCTTGCGTAACGTTGTATTAAACGTTCGTACACCTACATGACTGATAATGAGCGTCCATTGGACATGACAGGTGAATGGTAAGAAAAAAAATATTTCATGTCATAAATATCAATCAAAAGAACGGAAATGTAATATTTTGACTTTTAGATATTAATGCGAAATACTCTAAAGAACTTTTATTCATCTAAAATTCTCAACGTAACACCATACTTATGGAACTTTCTGGTGGGTTACGTCTCTAGTCCAGCCCTCAATGGTTAGTTGGTTACGCCTCCTGTCGCTTACCATTCCAGTGAATGGAAAAAGCACACCTTACGCGTTATCGAGTTGCACTTTCTTTAGTGGGATATTATGCTATGAAATAATGTATATAATCACTTCCTTCCTATGTCTGACATTTTACAGCATCAACGTGAGATCCAAATTACAATTATTACAATAGTCAGCATCATAAATAATTCTTAAAGTTTTTTCATTCGCGTATTCACGCTAAACAAAATGACTGAATTCGTTTGTATGCCTGCAAGTTCAATTCATGCTTTAAAAAGGTATAAAGTATTCTATAAATATTTTTTGATATATTTCATGAAATACATTTAATAAAGGGCAACACGAATACATCCTATCAACACCGCAGCCTGTCATCGTCTGCTGACAATAACAACAACAGCGTTGAAAGGTTCCTATAATGTTCATTCTAAGAGAAGTAATACAGATGCTTTGGTGAAAAGATTTTATGATCAATACTGAAAAATTTATATTAAAATTATAAAATTGTAATTAAAATATTTATTACAATATATGTATCTGAAGTTTTTATAAAATGACTATTTTATTTTTAAAACATTATAACAATTGGACTTCAGTTTCTGGTTTCCACCAATCAAAAGGTCGCTCTGGTTGTGAGTCTGTGAAAAAGGAAGATGGCTGCTTCGGAAGATGAAGGCAGCCAAAGTGACAATAAAAATGACGATTCTGCCTTACAGGAGACAAGCAAGCAGTTTTCCACTATTCACCAAGTAAGTTAGAGCGTCTACGCATTCGACAAAAATGACCAGATCGACTTTCATGGAGTTCTGCAAGAGTTCTACTCCGATGAAATATTGTTGACAGATTGAACATTTTGTTGTTTTGGATGGAAATTAGATTGATTTCTTTACATTATTGCATCTAGTGTTTGGTCGCACGCTGTAGTAAAATTCACGAGTTGCCGTTTATAATGTGAGGAATAGATTTTTGAAGAAAATATTCGTCTCTGAGGTAAATAGAAAAAACGAGGGCATTGTTTACTGTAACCAGCCAAGTGTAGGTTGATGAATGTCACGTAGCGGAATTACAGAAAGCCTAATTGTGACCAGTGGGGTTACATTTAATTCATTATCCAACATTTTATAATCGCGCTAACTACCCATTATCTCGGCCATTATGTTACATCACAAGGTAGGCATTTGGGGAATGTGTTAATCGTGTTTTTATGGAGAATTTTAATATTTACATTATTTGTAGCCCGTCCTACATGCTGTATTTATGTAAATCCGTGTCACTGACTAACATGATGTAGGACTAAAAGCCTTTTACGGGAATTATGATTATAAAAAGAGGTTGAATTGCCAGATAGAGGCGAGAGTAGGGATTTTACTTGGAAATTTCTTAGTATAGGCCTAGCCTAGGCCTATATTATACCCTACATAATGGGGTTAGGCCAATTTTTCATACCTAGATTACCCTAAGTTGTTCAACTATAGCCAACTAAATTCTTTTCATGGTTTTTTCTTTTAAAGCAAATTCTCAGTTTTTCTTTAATTAAGTTTGTTATAAATTTGTTTGTTATAGGCCCTTCATATCTTAGTTCAATTCTTAGAAGTTTTTATGAGTATACTTCCTAGAGGCCTTACATAAATTAATTTGTTTCTTGAATTATTTTAATTCTTTAGGCTTTTCATAGAATAGTTTATATATTTGATAAATTAATATCGTATAGGCCTTTCATAAATTAGTTTAATTTTGATAGGGCTCATGAATTAGTTTAATTCTGATAGGCCTTTTATAAATTATTCTAATTCTGATAGGCCTTTTATAAATAAGTTTAATTCTGATAGGCCTTTTATAAATTAGTTTAATTTTTATCGACTTTTCCTTGTAGTTTAATTCTTATAGGCTTTTCATACATTAGTTTAATTCTTAGAGGCCTTGTATAGATTAGTTTAATTATTATAGGTCTGTCATAAATTAGTTTAATTCTTATAGGACTTCCAGAAATTAGTTTAATTCTTTAGGCTTTTCATAGATTACTTTAATTCTTACAGGCCTTATATAAATTGGTTTAATTCTATGTCTTGTCATAAATTAGTTTAATTCTTATAGGGCTTTCAGAAATTAGTTTAATTCTTTAGGCTTTTCATATATTACTTTAATTCTTACAAGCCTTATATAAATTGGTTTAATTCTATGTCTTGTCATAAATTAGTTTAATTCTTATAGGGCTTTCAGAAATTAGTTTAATTCTTTAGGCTTTTCATAGATTACTTTAATTCTTACAAGCCTTATATAAATTAGTTTAATTCTATATGTCTGTCATAAATTAGTTTAATTCTTATAGGGCTTTCAGAAATTAGTTTAATTCTGATAGATTTTTCAATAATTAGTTTAATTCTTACAAGCCTTATATACTGTAAATTAGTTTAATTTTATAGGTCTGTCATAAATTAGTTTAATTCATGTAGGGCTTTTGTAAATTGGTATAATTCTTTTAGGACTTTCCAGAAGAAGATTTAGATACATATTTTAAACATAAGACTTACCCGGTAGTTATACTTATATATATAGCTTACGTCCCTGACCTCAGCTATATATATAAGTATAACTACCGGGTAAGTACGTTCAAAATTTTTTTTTATAATGAAAATACCATTTTAGAGAGAGTTGGTCTAAATATCACTGCATTAGGCAATATCCCTGAGGCAAGTTAACTTTGGATTTTTATCATCAACATACTTCTATTAATGAAGTCAGTCGGAGATAATCTTTCATATTGACAAAGTGGGCTGATGACAAAGTTAAGCTTGGGGCACTTGGGGGTTTTGACATGTCCCTGTTATTTCTCTTCATTGCAAGCACAAGCAAGTGCAATGGCTAATGCAGTATTTGCATCTTGAGTAGAGGTAACCTGCAGGGTGCTGTAGAGGAGTTACTTCAGCCCCCCTCCTCGGCAATGAAATTGCTGTCGTATGTAAGGTCGGGGGAGACCAGTCAATATTAGTATGTATCATGTTTTATATATGTAAAACTCCAAGGAAGAGCAATAAGACGGCATAGAAAGTGGGATTGGTATTCTAATTTTCTGTCTGTTGAGCTACAAATCTTCCTAATGCCATGTTAATTAAACAAATTGGTAATACAGTGAATACTTAAATTGGTGGTATTTCAATAATATCCTGCCAACACAAGTCATTATTTGAAATAAGGTTTCTTTTTGTAATAAGGAAAGGCCAAGCGAAGGATCACCTTCGTAGAATATGTCAAAAATATAATACTGTACAACTGTTATAAGCAATTCAAGTCAGCGCATGCATAGAAAATACGAATTTCAATTCTATTTTATATGCTGTCTGTTTGGCCATTACCTTATCTGTCTGTTTGCTCCTGCTTTTGAGTATTACGAAGTCAAAGAGAAATGTCCTAACTTAAGGTGCCCTCCTTTAAACCTTACATAGAACGTTGTATCATTTCTAATTATCGCTGCGTTTAATCATAATTTTTATTGATAAGTTTACGGTTTTTCTTAACATAACCCCACCCTACAAAGATAGTAATATAGGGAACCACTATGTGTAACGATGGTTTTTGGGTTGGGGAGTAAGAAGGCTTGGGAATTAAATTATTGCACATTATTGTTATTAACTTGCTAAGCTACAACCCTAGTTGGAAATGCAGTATGCTATAAGACCAGGGGCCTCAACAGGGAAAATAGCCTATTGAGGAAAGGAAACAAGGAAAATTGAAATATTTTAAGAACAGAAGCAAAAATAACATAAATCTTTCATATATCTTTTATATATATACTATAAAAAAACTTTAACTAAAGAAGAGGAAGAGAAATTAGAGACTAGTGTGCCCTCAAGCAAGAGAACTCTAACCCAAGACAGTGGAAGACCATGGTACAGAGGGTATGGGCACTACCCAAGACTAGAGAACGATGATTTGATTTTGGAGTGTCCTTCTCCAAGAAGAGCTGCTTACCATAGCTAAAGAGTCTCTTCTACCCTTACCAAGAGGAAAGAATTAAAGTGCAGTAGTTAACCCCTTGAGTGAAGGAAAATTGTTTGGTAAGCTAAGTGTTGTCAGGTGTATGAGGACAGAGGAGAATCTGTAAAGAATATGCCAGACTATTCGGTATATGTGTAGGCAATGAGAAAGAACCGTAACCAGAGAGAAGGATCCTATGGACTCCATAACTCTCTAGCGGCAGTATCTCAAACGGGCGGCTGGTGCCCATGGAGTTATCCTATCTTTTGGAAATATAAATGCCATGAAAATCCTAGGCCAAGGGTCACAATAAGGAAAGCAACCCTGTACAGAATAAAAAGGCAGATGCAAAGAATACACTGTAGAAGTGAAATAGCAAAATGAAACATTAGAATTTATAGAAATAAATGACAATCTAGAACAATTACATAACACACAAACTATGAAATAAGACTTGTTTTTATCATACTGAACAGATAAACATTTGTGCCAGTTTAAACTATGTTAGTGCCACACACTCAACTATTTCATTGGGAAGATCATTTGACAGTTTGATCACAGCTGGAATGAAGATATGGAAGATCTGGTTGTAGTGGATGGTCAGAATTATGAAGAGAAGGAAACATGTACAAAGAGATAATTGAACAATGGTGCCAGAAGTTTATATCTAGGGCATGGATTAGGTGCCGTATTCTGTCTAACTTAACTAAATGTAGGGTAGTGCAACTTGAAGGAATACATCCCAAGCTTTACTTGTTCCTACGCAACAGACAAACCCTCGTCCTTTGAGTAAGGATATTGATTTAGTGCAGACTGGAGACGGTTGTTAAAACTTGGTAAACCAGCTGGTGAATGGTGCTTGCAAGGAGTCCCATCCCCTTTCCCAGCCGGAATAACTTCGCTTTTCAGTGTATCTTTGTTTATTACTCATGTACTGCCTGCTCCTTACCAAACTTTTTAATTTTCATTTTCAATTGTAGGAAGTGTATATATGTTAGATTTGTGGTTTCAGACGTAAAGCAGTATGTTCGCACTTGCCAGGGGATGGGTGGCTGCTGCAACGGTTTTCACATAATCCGGCTGTAGATCCACACTCCCTCCGTGCTTATTGTAGGATCCATGATTGTTTGCAATCATCCTCTTGTGCTTAGTGGATGTCATAGCCTCCTTTGCAATGGCAGTTGTACACCCCGAAGGGAAAGCAACGAGATATGCTGCTTTGATCTTCTGAGTGTTGCATGTGCTCCTGCCTCTCTCCATGGGGAGTATACATCTAGAGCAAGAGGCCCTCGGATTTTCATCACCGGTCTTTTCAGGTTCTGTTGGTGTGTGGGGTACCCATAGTGTTTGCCACACCCCTATGGAAGCTGGAAGGTCTTAGCCTGTTACCGTGCAAACTGCTGACGATGACTTTGACCTAAGGAAGTCTTAGGCTTCCTTAGGTCTTCCATGTAGGCTCTCCAGGACTGTTTTGAGGGAGCTTGTAGTTAAGGCTACTTTTCCCCCATGGCCAGTGTCCCCTGTATTTCCAGTGATGCCAATACCGAAAGGCTTCCATGCCAGCACCATGTGTTAGTACTGAAGTTCGGCATAAGAAGGCCTCCAAGGCCAGAAGTGTGTGTTTCCCCAGTTCCCAGGGTTATTCCGATCTGGCTCCAGTGTATTCCACCCTGACCCTTTAGCTTGGGATTCCTGGGCTGGTATCAGTGTTGTCGCTCCTTTTGGAGTAACCTGTGTGGTTTCTTCTCCCGGGAGAGTGTAGTCATTGCTAGTTGCTCAGACTTGGAGAATGGTTAAACTCTTCTAAGTTGATGAAGAAGAAGAGGCAACATGGTCTCTTGGCTGGTACCCTATGTCTCATCTTTGTGCCACACCTTCCCTAGTCCTGGCCACCTTGCTAATTTGGCTGGGACAGGAGTGTACATCAACCTCCCCCTCCTTTCCTTCCAGGCCAGTGGACTCGCCCTCGCCGTGGGAAAGGCGAGGTAAAGGTGTTATCTTCGCTGTCGGTTGACTCAGCTCACAGACAGGGCTGGCTTCTTACGTATTTCCCTTCCTGTCAGACAAGAAGAGAGTTGCTTGTCATGACGCCGAGCGTTTAGATTCTTTACACCTTAACGCTAGCGTCAAGAAGGACGCCGAGCATTAAGGAATGGACTACATCACGACAAGCGTCGAGTAGTTGGAAGTCATGACACGTAACGCTGAGCGTCAGAGTTTGACACGATGTATGAAACTGAGTGCAACTTCTTTGTCTCTCTTGTTGGATGAGCGAACGTCATAGTTCCGAGCGTCTGAATCGTGAGCGTCATTGTTCCGAGAATCACGTGGCGCCGAGCGTCAAGCGTCCAGCAGTTGGACTTGACGTCGAGTGTTAAGCAGTTAGACATGACACCGAGTGTCAAGCAGTTATGTGACGTCAAGCATCAAGCAGTTGGACGTGACGCCGAGTGTCAAGCATAGTTCCGAGCATCTAAATTGCGAACGTCATTGTTCCGAGAGTCACGTGGCGCCAAGCGTCAAGCAGTTGCATGGCGTCTAGCGTCCAGCAGTTGGACTTGACGTCGAGTGTCAAGCAGTTAGACGTGACGCCGAGCGTCAAGCACTTCCATGGCGTCAAGCGTCCAGCAGTTGGACTTGACGTCGAGTGTCAAGCAGTTAGACGTGACGCCGAGTGTCAAGCAGTTTCATGGCATCAAGCGTCCAGCAGTTGGACTTGACGTCGAGTGTCAAGCATGACGCCGAGCATCCAGCTGTTAGACGTAACGCCGAACGTCAAGCAGTTAGACGTGACGTCGAGCATCAAGAATCGGACGTCGTGATTACACCAGTCGAGCCGAACGTCTAGATCGCGAACGTCTTAGTTCCGATTGTAATGACCGCGAGCGTCTAGCGTTGGAACATCGTTACGCCAGGCGCTATAAAAAAGATAGAGAAAAAATATTAACTGTAAAGAAATTGTTTTCACACACCAAGGCACGCCTGAACAGACTCTTAGTGTCTGATGGAGGGCGAGAAATAAACCCCTAAAAGTAAGTTAAAGTAAGTAATGATCTTGGACCCATTGAGGCCAGAATTCAGGACCTTGAGGAGTTGACTCCTAGGAAAGAAGACGTCTCTACCTCAGTTAGAGTCTTGTAGGAGGAAGGGATCGACGATCTCCTTTCCCCTACTTATCTTTTAGAGGAATTCTCGTAGGAGAAGATCATCATGAAAGTTTTTTCTGAAGAGTTTCCGAATTATTTTGTGCCTGCTGCTCCTCGTTCCCCGCCTTCAGAGTTTACGTTAGGGAAGGCGTCGAAGGAGTCTCTGTTTACAAAGATGGTGCTGTCTCGATCATCTAAAAGAGCTTTGAGGATGATGGGAGACTGGATGCAATCCAAGAATAACCAGGGTAATACTGGTTTTCCCTTTTCCCTCGGCTAGATTGGCCTCCAGATCTAGTGTTTGGTACGAGACGGGAGAAGTTCTTATCTTGGGAGTTTCTATCCTTGCCCAAGGAGACTTTTCGAGTTTAGTAGACGCTCCGCGTCGGATGGTCATGAGAAGGACCAAAATACTCTGGTCAACGTCAAAGCTTGATCATCCTCTCAAAGGTGTCTTCAGAGCTTTCAAAGTATTCAATTTCCTGGACTGGACTCTGGGACCCTTGGGGAAGAAGGTTTCTGCCTTGAAGGATGTGGACACTGATAGTCTCAGCATCATTATGTCAGGCATGGATAAAGCCTTAAAGGACGGTTCCAATGAGTTAGCAGCCATTTTCTCAGCGGAGGTCTTTAAGAAAAGACCCCAAATGTGTTCTTTTCTGTCCATTGGGGTTACACCCATTCAGAAGTCAGAATTGAGGTACGTACCCCTTTTTTCTTCCTCTCTTCTTCCTCAAGAGTTGGTCAAAGAGGTCTCCTCCGCTTTAGCCCTAAAGGTCACACAGGATTTGGTGTCTTAAATCAGCAAGGAAGGTTCTGCCTACTTTTTTCTCTAAACCGCACAGACAACAGTAGGGGCCAGACTAAACTTCTGGCGAGCCTGGGAGAGGAGAGGAGCAGACCTTTGGTCCGTACTATTACTAAAGGAGGGATGCAAAATCTTTTTCCTAGTGAAACCTCCTTTAATAGTAATTCTGATAGACCTCTGCCAGATACAGAGAGGAGCCAAAGAGATGGGCTATGCAACATCAAATGTCTCTCTTATTGGAGAAGGAGGCTATTGACCGGTCCTGGATGTAAGTGCTCTCAACGCCTTCGTTCAGAAGACAAAGTTCTCCATGGAGACATCAAAATCAGTTCTAGCAGCACTAAGAAAGGATGACTGGATGGTCTCTTTAGACCTTCAGGATGCTTACTTCCACATCCTCATCCATCCGATCTTCAAGCAATACCTGAGGTTCGTGTATAGGAGGAAGTTGTCCAGTTTTGGGCTCTTTGTTTCGGCCTAAGCACCACCCCTCAAATAGATGGTGCGTCTGCTATGACCTGTCGTTCTTCTAACCATAGACCTCTTCCAAGCTCCCCAACCCCTGGGAGAAGAAATGTCGAACGTTCTAACCATAGACGTCTTCCAAGCTCCTCAACCCCTGGGAGAAGGAATGTCGAACGACGAAAGGAAACGAGAGACTTTAGCTCCCGAGCAGACGTCCCCTTGAGTATACCTGTTGACGCTTCCCAGGACGCTCTCCTTCATCATAGGAAAGGTGAGGTAAAAGTGTTTTTGTCATCTTCAGATGACGCAGCGCCCAGACGGGTCTGGCGAGAAGCTTCCAGACCTCTGAAGAGGAAGATGGACACGGTCAATCAGCGTCCTATCGTGACACCGCAAGCTCCTGGTTGTAGTCTGTGGAGTAGTCCTGAGCGCTTTCATTCTACCGAAGAAAGCTCTCCTGCCAAACGTCCTTTAAAGACGTCGACAACTGTCAAGAAACTTCCAACTCATCCAGTTGCAGGACAGTTGTCTGAGCTTGACATGACCTCGGTTCATGCTACTCCTCCACCGTCAGACTGGTTATCCTCCTCTGGACGCTCTGCTCGTTCTTTAAATGACGTAGAAAGCGAGCTTGTGGTAGACGTGACTTCTCTTGTACCACAACAAGTTGACCCTAATTTTAATATGCTGCAAGATATGCAACAGAAACTCGCTTCGCTCATGCAAGTTTATCAACCTGCGGACAACAAGAGAGTAGCATGCCTGGACCCTGAGCATCAGGAAGCTTTACACCTGGACGCCAAGCGTCGTAAGGTTACTAGTCGAGAGGTTCTTGACGACGAACGTCTTTACAACTCCCTCGTTAAATGTCGTGTTTCAGCCGCTTTAACCCGAAGGAGTCAAGCAGCCAGACGTGACGTCGAGCGTCCAGCAGAGCGTGGCGCCGAGCGTCCAGCTAACGTGACGTCGAGCGTCCAGCAGGACGTGACGTCAAGTGTCCAGCAAGGCGTGACGTCAAGCGTCCGGCAGGACGTGACTTCAAGCGGCAAGCAGCCAGACATGATGTCGAGCGTCAAGCGGGACGCGACGTCGAGCGTCAAACAGCTCGTGACATGGACGTGTACGCATTTCCACCGTTCAAAATTCATTATAAAGTGTTGCAAAAGTTTGTGTCACACGAAGGGACCAGATTGACTCTAGTGGCCCACTTTTGGCCTTCAAGAGAGTGGTTCACAGAGGTACTGGAATGGATGGTAGACACTCCAAGAAGCCTTCCATTAAGAGTAGATCTACTCAAACAACCCCACTTGGAAAGATACCATCAACATCTCCAAGCTCTTCATCTAACTGTCTTCAGATTATCGAAAAACTCACAAGAGCTAGAGGTTTTTCGAAGGAGGCAGCTAGGGCTATTGCAAGAGCAAGGAGGACTTCTACCATCAAGGTTTACCAATCCAAGTGGGAGGTTTTTTGGAGAGTAGTGCAGAGTCAACTCTGTTTCCTCGTCCAGTACCCCTATAACTCAGATTGCTGACTTCCTGTTATATCTTCGAAGGAAACGCAGTTTTTTCATCCTCTACCATCAAGGGATACAAGAGTATGTTAGCAACCGTATTCAGGCACAGAAACTTGGACCTTTCTAATGTTAAAGACCTACAGGAACTTCTCAAATCATTTGAAACATCAAAGCAACAGCACCAGGATTCACCAGCTGGAATCTGGATGTAGTCCTGAAGTTCATTATTAGTGACAGGTTTGAGCCCTTGCATTCAGCTTCATTTAAGGACCTCATGATGAAGACTATTTTTGGTCAGTCTGGCAACAGCTAAAAGAGTCGGTGAGATTCAGGCTTATAGTTGAAACGTTGGTTTTTTCGAGATAACAAAGCTATCGCCTCATTGCAGTTTGGCTTTCTCGCCAAGAATAACGCCCTTTTCAACCTTGGCCCAAGACTTTTGAGTTTCCGAACCTTTCGGATGTGGCTGGCGAGGAGTTGGAGAGGGTCCTGTGCCCAGTAAGAGCCCTGAAGTTCTACCTGGACTGAACGAAAGAGTTGCGAGGCAAGTCGGAAGCTCTTTGGTGCTTGGTCTAGAAGCCCTCGTTACAGAGGTCGAAGAATGCACTTTCATTCTTCATCAGGTTCTTAATAAGAGAGGCTCATGCACATTGCAGTGAGGCAGACCTCAAGCTTTTAAAAGTCAAGACGCTTGAAGTTAGAGCTGTAGCTGTAGCAACTTCGGTTGCCTTCAAGCAGATTAGATCGTTGCTGAGCATTATGGACACAACCTTTTGGAGGAGTAAATCTGTGTTCGCTTCACATTATTTGAAACGTGTCCAGACTCTTTATGAGGACTGCTTCACTGGGACCATTCGTAGCAGCGAGTGCAGTAGTGGGGGAAGGTTCCACCACTACATTCCCATAATCCTAATATCCTTTTCTTCTCTTGGAACTTTTGTTTTTTTATGGTTGTTCGTGGAGATTGCGACAGTCTTCCACAATCATTGATTTTAGTCAGGTGGTCAATTTGTTTCTTGAGAGCATCCGGAACAAGGGTATTGGAGGAGGAGGTCTTGTCACATAGAAATTTTTTTAGACCGGTTTGACAGCTCCTAGAGGTCTTCAGCCCCGTGGGTGGATCGCTGGATCTCATAAGGAAAGCGGACAATAACTACCGGCTAAGTATGTTCAAAAATTTATTTTATTATGAAAATATCATTTTTGATGAACTATGCAGATTACACCAGGACTCAAGATGAAGCTGGTAGCTCCCAGAGGGCTCCATGCTGAGTAGTATTCTAATCTGGTGGCTCCTCTGGTCGAGGTCCCGAGAGAACTACCCCAGTGACCCACGCTTCTTTGTCAGCCTTGTCTTGAGGTACCTCCATTCCATGAAGTCGTTGGTACTAGACCAAAATGTAATTGAAAAATCAAGTAATTTTTAAGAACATTACATACTTAGTAGGCTGTCATCATCATCAGCTGTAACTAGTCCACTGCAGGACAAAGGCCTCAGACATGTCCTTCCACTCACTTCTATTTATAGTTTTGCTATGCCAGTCTATGGCTGCAAATTAGCTCGTCTTCTTTCCCATGCTTTTTTTTTTTTTTTTTTTGCATTTTTTAGGGACCCATTCTGTTATTCTTAATGTCCATCTATTATCTGTCATTCTCATTAAATGTCCTGCCCATGTCCATTTCTTTATCTTGCATGTTAGAATATCCTCTACTTTAGTTTGCTCTTGTATCAATGTTGTTCTTTTTCTATATCTTAGTGTTATTCCCATCGTTATTCTTTCCATAGCTCTTTGAGTTTGTAACTAGCTTATGTTCTATGGCTTTGGTAAGGCTCAAAGTTTCCGATGTACTGTATACATAAATACTGGTAGGACCATCTGATTAAATACTTTTCATTTTAGAGAAAGTGGCATTTTAATTTTCATAATCTCATTTTGTTTACCAAAAGTTCTCCATTCCATTCTTATCCTTCTTTTAATTTCAGTCTCATGCCCTGGGGAAACACTTACTGGCTTTCCTAAGCATGTTTATTCATTAACAATCTTTAGAGGTTTGCCCGTAATCCTTATTTGTTGTGTCTGCATTTTCATTGAACATTATCTTAGATTTACTCATATTCATGTTCAGTCCTACATTTCTGCTCTCTGTATTTAAATTATCTTATCTTTTGCAATTCCTCCCATGATTCACTAAACAAATATGTCTTCTGCAAATCTCAATTGTTCCGTCACTAACAAACCTAATGCTATTTAATAGGGATTATCCTTTCGGCAAAGCTGAAATTAGCATGGTGCAACTACCTTATCACTAAATAGTGGTAAGGGGTAGGAAGGGTAGCCTAGGGTAACCAGCCATCCCTCTCACACACACACCTGTGTTTTTTTCAATATTTAACTTAGCCGGTGATTATAATAGCTGCAACTCTGTTGCTCGACAGAAAACTCTAAGGAAAAATTCGCCAGCGATCGCTACACAGGTAGGGGGTGTACCCAACAGCGCCATCTGTCGTCCAGATACCCAGTACTCATTGTAAACAAAGAACTCAATTTTCTCTCTGTCGAGCTATCGACAAGACGCTCTTATTCGCTGTTGCTAAACTGGAGTTTTTTCACAACTAATTGGTGAAGTACTTTATTCTAGTTTTGAGCTTTCGCTATGCAGGTGTTTTATCTTCATCTTAAATCTTGAAATCGTTTTGGATAGATTTAATTATGGTGACAAAGAGAGTATGGACTTTCTTTCACTTTTAAAATGGCCGACCCTTCCCTTAGACGGAAGTGTGTTTAGGCTTTTAGTAATTATCTTATCACGTTATAGATTTTCCTCTATATATTTTATTTCTCTCCGCCTTTATTAAGCCTCTTCGATTAACTTTCCATTTATTATAAACATATAAAAATAAATTTTAATGTTTTGTTTATATAGACCTTTCCTGAGAGTAGGCGGTCCTAACTTGGAAACCGAAGTTAATTAACGTTGAGCCCTTTATATCGTAATTAGCTTTTAAAGAGCTAAGGATTTAAAACTTTTTAAATGTAATATTTTATGAAAGAATTTCTTTGATAGTCTTCGTACTGTTTTCAAAGATGAACTAACGTTGAGTTTTTTTATGCTACGCAGTTGTTGACGTTCAGGACATTCAACATGCGCTCTATCGTTACGATAGAGAGAGAGCGTATCACGGTTTCACTTTGCAGTAAGAGTAAATCGATTCTGACGTTTTGTTCATTCTTTCTTAGCTTAAATGTTTTAAATTCTAATTTAAAGGAACTTTTTATTTGAAAAACCTTTCAGTTTTTTCCTTTAGTCAAATAACATGTTTTTTTGACGAAATATAATTGGGCTCTTCTCTTAGGTGCGAAATCAAGAGAGAGATAGAGACGGAGGGAGAGAGAGGAGAGAAAACGTTCCGTTCAAGCGGGTAACGTTGTTCTCGTGTTACTCGCGTCCCTAGTCGCTGTACGGGGAGGAAGGATAAAACTTTTTTAGGTTTTTATTCTCGTCCCCAGGCTATGTGCGGTGAGAGATTGAAAACGTAGTTATATGAACTAGTGTTTAGTCTCTTTCCCAGCCACTGATTTTTTTATCTTAAAATATGTTTTCTGTTTTTTGCTGGTATTAATGAGCTTGCATTATACGACTGATTTCGCAATTACTACCTTTTAATGAAGGGTAGAATTGCGTGTTTCAGGTAGAAATAAGTGCAAAACAGAAAATCGAAGTGATAAAGTGATATGCGCAAAGTGTTACAGTGTTGCGTCCGAGGCGCAAAGTGTTACAGTGTTGCGTCCGAGGGTTCGTCTGTTCGTGCCTGTCGTTCACCTAGTCCGGGACCTCTTACATGCTCCCAAGCCCAGGGGAGAAGTAATGTCAAACGACTTATGGGTTCGAGAGGCCTTGACCAACGAACAGACGTTTTTCCCTCTATGGTATCGGGTGTATCTTACCAAGATCTCCCCTACCATAAGACGAGAGAGACGTTGTTTCTCCTCGTCATCCGAAGGCTTTTCGCATAAGAAACCTGTCACAAGGTTTCGAAGCCCTCAAGCGAAAGTCAGTCCTTTCAGGACAGGTCCAGCGTCCTGGTTACAACCATTAGGACAGCTCTGACCCTATGCAGTCATCGGATAACTGCTCGCCGCCTAACAAAAGCGTAACACAGACTCCGAGAGTCTTTTTTTGTAGGCAAAGTGTTGCGGTCACAGACGTTACCCTCGTCTCTTACCACAACCATTTCCGTTGATCCTTATGGGTTGTATGGCAAGACATGCAGTATATGCTTGCCTCCCTTATGGAAGACTATTCTACCGATTAGTCCGTTGAGTCTAGCCGTTTATCTCATCGATATCCTGGCTTTCAGCCAACCTAACGTTCCTTTGTGCTTACTGTTGGCGTAGCTTAGTCACGTCAGTCAGGTTGTTTAGAACCACACTCGATGCGGTCTCGTGTGGTTTTTCAGCCGCATTTGGACGTTAGGCCACTTGCTGATGCTCCTGTTGACGTTCTAGACGTTCACTAACAATCGGAGTTGACTTGTTTTGACGCTGTGCGTCAACCTCCGCATTCTAGAGTTGTTTTGACTGCTCAGTCTAGGCAGTCAAAGCAGTCTCGAGTGGACGCTGTGCGTCCTCACGTACCTGTTGTGGTTGACAGTTCAGTTGTTGACAGTTCACAGACTGTCAAGCAGTTACATGACGTTGCGTTTTGGTCCGCTACTAATGCACCAGTGCGTGTGGACTCTGCTTGTAAAGCATTGCCACCACGGTAGGTCTCTCCCTTACTTGAGACTCAGCTTTTATCGGACAAGGTTCCTGTAGATGAGGAAGTTGCTGTTCTCCCTCCTACTGATATTCCCTTGAGGACTCTGTCAGATGGAGAGGAGCCTAAAGCTGCTTAGCCTCCTATGGACTTTAATTAAATCATGATGATTTTTTTTAAGGATCTTTGTCCGGATCTTTTTGTAACTGCTGCTCCTCGTTCGCCTAAACGTCAGAGCTTACACTAGGCCTAGCTACTTCAAAGCCGTTGTTTTTAAGCTAGTGCTCTCTCGCTCTCCTAGAGAGCGTTACGTTGGCTAGGCGACTGGTTTTTCACCAGGAGGAGTTTGGGGGATACAGCCTTTGCTTTCCCTTCTTTTAAACTGGTTTATAGAGCGAGAGTCTGATATGACACGAGAGAAGTTCTCGGCTTGGGAGTTCATGCCTCTGCCCAGATAGACTTCTCAATTCTCGTAGACTCTCCCTGGCGCCTAGCCAGGAGACGCTCCAAGTTGTTTACAGGTCAACTTCACAGCTGTTTTCGAGCCTTTGAAGTTTTGCTGTACAATTATGTCACGCATAACAAGGCTTTCAGGGATGGTAAACGGTACCGCCTCAGTCGCTAACCCCGTCTGTTGCCACACCTGCTCCTGTAGACCCTAAATGGGCTTTGCTGCAAGACATGCAGTCCAAGCTTGCGTCCTTGATAGAGGACTTTAATGCGGAGAAGGTTGCTACCGAACCTTCTGGCCAACAACCTTCCAACCGGTCGGTTGTGCGCCCTGTTGACGCTGAGGTAACCTACTCGCGTCTGCCAGTTGAGGTGGTTCCTCCACCGATGCGACCCAGTGTGGGTTGCCAGCCGCACGTTGACGTTAAGCGACGCTCGGAGGTGGTTGTTGACGTTCAGGACGTTCAACAACCAGCAGAGGTGACTTGTTTTGACGCAGTGCGTCAACCTCAGCAACCCGGTAGGGTGTTGACTGCACAACCCAGACGGTCTTGACAGTCTCGGGTTGACGCTGTGCTTCCTCGCGCACCCATGGTTGTTGACAGTTCACAGACTGTGCGGCAGTTCTCTGATATTGCGTCCGGCTCCGTCACGCATCCACCAGTGCGACCGGACTCAGCGAGCCAGACGTTGCCCACTCCGTTGCCGTTTCCTCATCAGTTTTCGGATGAGGAACCCTCTGATGAGGACGTTGCTGAACAACAAGACGATCAGCCCCCAGAATAGATCAAGCCCTGCTATCCATCCAGAAGATGCTGAAGAAGGAACGCTGCTCAGTCAGGCTGTGGATGAGTCTGGTAGGGATGCTGTCATCCGTGGAACAATTTGTGTCACTAGGAAGACTACACCTCCGTCCTCTTCAATACCATCTAGCTTTTCACTGGAAAAAGGACAAGACGCTAGAAGCGGTCTCGATCCCGGTTTCCGAAAAGATAAAGTCTTGTCTGACTTGGTGAAAGGACAATATCAACCTAAGAGAGGGTCTTCCCCTGGCTGTTCAGACTCCCAACCACGTTCTCTTCTCGGACGCATCGGACGTAGGCTAGGGTGCGACATTAGACGGTCGGGAATGCTCGGGAATATGGAACTCGAGTCAAAGGACAATGCATATCAACTGCAAGGAGCTACTGGCAGTACATCTGGCCTTGAAAAGCTTCAGGTCTCTCCTTCAAGGCAAAGTGGTGGAGGTGAACTAGGACAACACCACGGCTTTGGCGTACATCTCCAAGCAAGGAGGGACCTACTCTCTGACGTTGTACGAGATCGCAAGGGACCTCCTCACCTGGTCAAAAGGTCTAAACATATCACTAGTAACGAGGTTCATCCAAGGCAACTTGAATGTCATGGCAGATTGTCTCAGTCGGAAGGGACAAATAATTCCAACAGAATGGACCCTCCACAAGGATGTATGCAAGAGACTTTGGGCCACCTGGGGCCAGCCAACCATAGATCTCTTCGCAACCTCGATGACCAAGAGGCTCCCAATATTTTGCTCACCAATCCCGGACCCAGCAGCAGTTCATATAGATGCCTTTATCCTAGATTGGTCACATCTAGATCTATATGCATTCCCTCCGTTCAAGATTGTCAACAAGGTACTGCAGAAGTTCGCCTCTCACGAAGGGACAAGGTTGACGCTAGTTGCTCCCCTCTGGCCCGCGAGAGAATGGTTCACCGAGGTACTTCGATGGCTAGTAGACGTTCCCAGAACACTTCCCCTAAGGGTGGACCTTCTACGTCAGCCACACGTAAAGAAGGTACACCAAGGCCTCCACGCTCTTCGTCTGACTGCCTTCAGACTATCGAAAGACTCTCGAGAGCTAGAGGCTTTTCGAAGGAGGCAGCCAGAGCGATTGCTAGAGCAAGGAGAACATCCACCCTTAGAGTCTACCAATCGAAGTGGGAAATCTTCCGAAACTGGTGCAAGTCAGTATCCGTATCCTCGACCAGTACCTCTGTAACTCAAATAGCTGACTTCCTCTTATATCTGAGGAAAGAACGATCTCTTTCAGCTCCCACTATCAAGGGTTACAGAAGCATGTTGGCATCAGTCTTCCGTCACAGAGGCTTAGATCTTTCCAACAATAAAGATCTACAGGACCTCCTTAAGTCTTTTGAGACCACGAAGGAGCGTCGTTTGGTTACACCTGGTTGGAATTTAGACGTGGTACTAAGATTCCTTATGTCAGACAGGTTCGAGCTGCTACAATCAGCCTCCCTGAAAGATCTCACCTTAAAGGCTCTTTTCCTGGTATGCTTAGCCACAGCTAAAAGAGTCAGTGAGATTCATGCCTTCAGCAAGAACATCGGATTCTCATCTGAAACGGCTACATGTTCTCTACAACTTGGTTTTCTAGCCAAAAACGAGCTGCCTTCTCGACCTTGGCCAAAATCGTTCGATATTCCAAGCTTATCGAATATGGTTGGAAATGAACTAGAAAGAGTCTTATGCCCTGTAAGAGCTCTTAAGTTCTATTTAAAACGAACTAAACCTTTACGAGGCCCGTCTGAAGCTTTATGGTGTTCAGTTAAGAAACCATCTTTGCCTATGTCAAAGAATGCTTTATCCTATTTTATCAGACTGTTAATACGAGAAGCTCATTCCCATCTGAGTGAGGAAGACCAAGCTTTGCTGAAGGTAAGGACACACGAAGTTAGAGCTGTCGCTACTTCCGTGGCCTTTAAACAAGATAGATCTCTGCGAAGTATAATGGACGCAACCTATTGGAGAAGCAAGTCAGTGTTCGCGTCTTTTTATCTTAAGGATGTCCAGTCTCTTTACGAGGACTGCTACACTCTGGGACCATTCGTAGCAACAAGTGCAGTAGTGGGTGAGGGCTCAACCACTACAATTCCCTAATTCCATAACCTTTTAATCTTTCTCTTGAAATGTTGTTTTTGGGTTGTCCGGAAGGCTAAGAAGCCTTTCGCATCCTGGTTGATTTGGCGGGTGGTCAAAGTCATTTCTTGAGAGCGCCTAGATTAAGGGTTTTGATGAGGTCCTGTTGTATGGGTTGCAACCCTTGATACTTCAGATCCTAGGGGTCGCTCAGCATCCTAAGAGGATCGCGAGGCTCCGTAAGGAAGACGTACTTAAAAAGGCAGAGTAATTGTTCAAGTCGACTTCCTTACCAGGTACCTATTTATTTTGTTTTTGTTATTTTGATAACTTCTAAAATGAAATAAAAATTCTTAGCTCATAATGATGTAAACATATTTTGCTGGTCTCTACCCACCCCCCTGGGTGTGAATCAGCTATTATAATCACCGGCTAAGTTGAATATTGAAAAATTTTATTTTGATTATAAAAAAAATTTTTGAATATACTTACCCGGTGATTATAAATTAAAGGACCCTCCCTTCCTCCCCAATAGAGACGCAGTGGACCGAGGAGAAAATTGAGTTCTTCGTTTACAATGAGTACTGGGTATCTGGACGACAGATGGCGCTGTTGGGTACACCCCCTACCTGTGTAGCGATCGCTGGCGAATTTTTCCTTAGAGTTTTCTGTCGAGCAACAGAGTTGCAGCTATTATAATCACTGGGTAAGTATATTCAAAAATTTATTTTATAATCAAAATAACATTTTTATCACTTTCTTTCTTTTGGCGGGGAGAGAGTAGACGTTTCTCTCTCCTCCCAACAGTTTCGATTGGCTTTTGATCTTTTTTTTCTATTGTTTTTATATATATTCAAACATTTTTATACTGTTTTTAGATGTATATGAAAATTTTTTCTTTTCATTACTTTGTGAATGTTGTCGTTTTTTTATTGTTGGCATGTGTAGCATTCTTGGGAGTGGAGAAACCTCTTCGGTGTCTTTCCCTTTCATGTCAGGTCGGTCAATTGTAGGCTGGTGTCCTCCCCCACTTCTCCAAGTATAGCAACCTACTGCGAGTTCTTCGGAGGAAAGACCTCTTGCAAGCCTACTCATAGTTAGACTTCGCCTTGCTCCTCTGTGCTGACTGTGCTTTGGATTACTGCTCTCACGAATACTTCTCCAGTCCGTAGGTTCACACACACACACACACACACACACCCGACAGAAGAGGGCAAAGTCAGCTTTTCCTGTCAGCCTTCATCTTTTTCGCCTGGGCCTGCTTCAGTCCCGGGCAACTCCACAAAGTTCTGCAGGTAACATCTTTGGGGGAACCCAAAAACAAGCTTTACCTTCGTTTCTCAGTCAACACTTTATGTCAACCTTCGATTTGAGATAGATCTTGTTGAATGAAGCAGAGTATTGCCCGTAGGTTTGCCTCCAGGTGTTGGAACTTTCATTTGCGAGGGAGAGTCCCTCCACCAACTGCTGATCGGCAATCATTTTGCTCGCGGGTAGAATTGCTGACAGCAGCAGCAGATGTTGGTAGTCATTCCTGTCTGTGGTAGAGTCTTCCTTAAGCTGTTTTGGTCTCACTTTCGGCTTTTGGGGGATTCCTCTTGCAGAAATTAGATTCATCCATCCCCGCCCTTCATGCTGATGTTCATTCTTCGAGTATCCCCTCCAGGGGAAACCCAGAAATAAGCTTCAGCTTCGTTTTGTAAGTAATACTTTATGTCGACCTTCAATTTGAGATAGAGATCATTGAAGGGAAGCAGAGAGTGCTGCCCAGAGGTTTGCCTCCAGGTGTTAGAACTTTAACTTGCAAGGGAGAGTCCCTCCACTAACCGCTGTTCAGCAATCTTCCTGCTAAGGGGGGAATTTCCAACAGCAGCAGCAGATGTTTGTAGTCTTTCCCGTCCACAGGAGAGTCTTCCTTCACCTGTTTCAGTCTCCCCATCTCGTGATTCCTCTGGCAGGAATTGGATTCATCCATTCCTGTCCTTTGCGCTGACATTCGTTCTTCGGGGGAACCCAGAGAACGAGATTCGGCTTCTTTCGTAGGCTACACTCGATGTCAACCTTCGATTTGAGATAGAACTCATTGAAGGGAAGGAGAGTGCTGCCTGGGGGTTCGCCTCCTGATTGGAACTTTCCTTTCCAAGGGGAGTCCCTCCACCAGCCACTGTTTGGCAGTCTTCTTGCTTGTGGGGCAAATTGTAGATTCGTCTCTCCAGCTAGACTCGTCTCGGCCTTCAGCTTGCCTATTTGCAGCTCGTCGATCACTAGCTAACCATTTGCCGGTTACCGATCGTCAGCTCCCCGATCTCCAGCTTCCTAACGATTGCACCGATCGATGTTCGACAACTCGTTGTTCACTGTCTCGCCATACGACAGCTCACCGTTCATCAGCTTGATGTTCACTTGCTTGTCGCCCGCCATTTGCTTGCTTGCTTGCTGTTCGCTGGCTCGTGATCGTCACTAAGCCTGTTCATAATCGTCACATCTCTTGTGAACTACGAAGAACCCTTATTCATGTAGCCAGGTTTCTTCATCGAATCCGGCACGTTCGCTGACGTTCATCCCTCATGAACGTACGTTCTTCACGTACACTTCGTTCCTACTACAGAATGGCTGACGTGCCATGTGCCTCGAGGACCAGGTTGCTGCTGCTTTTGCTACCTCTTCCCTTGTTTCGTGTATGGTATAGAACTACCCTGCGAGTCGACTTTGCATGGATAGGAACAGCGCTAGTTAAGCAGTCTCCGGTAGCAAATAGGATCTCGGACGCAGTTGTGGTGGCAGATTCCTTGAATCTGTTCCTCCCCCTGCATTGGGAGACATAACTCCATGGGGTTATGGCCCCCCTCATTCTTTAATTTTTAGAGGATTGAATTAAGTGCTGTCTAACGCGACAGCTACAGCAACTTAGTTGCTAGAATTCTGGTCAACCCTGAGGTGGGTGACCTACTAGAACACCAGAGGTTGTCAGCATCTTGTGTTTTTTCATTTTTTTTTTTTTTTTTAACCGCTCCTCACATATCTTGGCTCTTTCTGCTTCGCTTTCACTTTCACTTGCTGTAGGCCTTTTAAAAATATCTCCCTTTCAAAATGTTGTTGAAAAGAGCTGAAGCACAACCACTAGACAATTTATTAGGGTGTGTGTGTTTTCAACGAAATCAGAAACATCCTGCCACTTACCCAACTCCCTCGAAGAATGAAGCTCCTTCGGTTCCACCTCCTTGCTACAGAGCTCTTGCAACATCTCCTTATGTTGCTTAATCTGGAGCTCGATCAACTCCTCCATTGTGAGCTTTTCTTGATGCTCCTCAACAAAGTCGTTGACATCCACCTTATCTACCACCAGTCTCATGGACTTTCCGAGAGACACAATCTCTTCCAACACAATGGGTTTTGGGTCAGGCTGCAGCGCATCGAACCCTTCAAAATCCCTTTCAGCTATAGAATCTGGCCACAATTTTTTCTATGTTGAATTTAGGGGTACTTCGTGTTACACCTTGCAATGCGTCATCAATCATTTTTAAACAATGCACAATATTGATCCAAAATTCACGAAGGGTGAGATTGGTGTTATCTGTGACATCAAAGCATTTTTTGAACAAATGCATTGCACTTCCTCTAGCATCTTCTATATTTACTGCCGAACTATATGGCATACTAACCGCTATTGAAATAATAGCATTAAAAGATCAGGGTAATTTTACCATTCTTAGCAATTCCAGTAAGTGTCCAACAAGCGTTAGAAGTTTTTAATTCCAATAATCCTTTGGTTTTAAAAATTTTAGAGTGGCTTTTAATTATTGGCATGAAAGGTATAATAGTTCGATTTTGCTGGGTTACAACACACGTAGATGTGTCTGGAAATGGGAAGGTGGATTCGCTTGCAAAGAGTGCTGTAGCCGAGCTGCTACTAAGAAGGTATCCCATTCCCAGTAATGATTTTTTACCTAAAATTAAGAATTTTATTCATAATAATTGGCAACAGCATTATGATAGTTTACTTTAAAATAAAATGAGAGAAATTAGTAATATTATATACCCTTGGAGGTATAATGGGATGCCCCAAAAGTTGGAGACTACTCTTTTTCGTCTCCGCGTCGATCACACTCGGATGAAACATGAGTTTCTGCTGGCTGGCCAACATTAACCATATTGCGACGACTGTTTGGTACCCTTGACAGAGGCATTTGTCAACTGAATGCCCCACATACAGTTGTGAGAGAAAAAGATATCTGTTTGTGGCTCGAGGTGAGGATGGCATGTTCATCTTTGCCAAGATTTTTGGACATGATGTGTCCTACCATGCTAGTGGTAATTTTAGCTTTATTTCAGAAGCAGGTCTTCTGAAAGATTTTTTACTTTTAAAGTGACATCTTTGCTTTTATGGTTTTAATTGAACATTCTTTTATTTTTTTATTTACAATAAACAATATTGGCTTCAAGGACCTTAGATGTCAGGATGCTAGAAAACCTCAAATCAATCAATCGATCGTAGCCCATGCCTTTGAATTTGCTTGCCACATCACTTGAAGCTTTTCTTTCAAGATCTTGTGACTCTTGAAAGCAGGTGGGTTTTTGGAGTGGTACAATAGCAGTGGCTTGATCATGCAGTCACCGCTGGCATTAACACACAAGGCTAGAGTCAATCTATCTTTCAGGCGTTTATGCCCTGGCAGGTTCATCTCTTCAGCCGTGATGATTGATCTCTGTAGCAAGTTGAAGCCTTGTTGGGCAGATGTAACCTTCTGCAGCAACAAGTGTGGCAAAATATGCAACGTACTCCTCCACGGCTTTCACATTGTAGCTCAAAGCTTCCTCATGCCTCACAACTTTTTAAAGTTATCAAACCATCCACGACTAACTTTGAACGTCTCCACTGGCATTGAAATCTCCCCACTCTCAGGTGCTTCCATTTGTTTCAAATCTTCTTTCTCGTAATGGCGGGCCAACTCATTCACATAGACACAACTCGTGGTTTTCAATAATTTTATGCTTCACCATTATCGTCAACATGCGCTTTTTCTTATCACTGCCAGTGTTTTTACTTTGTTGCTTTGGACCCATCACTAATTAAGAAAATTGTCTACAAATATACGTTGAATTCACGCAAATAATGTAAACAACACGGGTGTCTCGGAGATGTGTGCAGCAGTTGGAGGTCATGCGAAATGAACGAGTGATGCAGGCCTCAAGAGCAGCTCGCAAGTTCTCGGCCACCTTGCGTCACCATCTTTAAGCGTCCTGCTTGCAATCAAAAGTGATGAGAATACACAGGTGTGTGTGTGAGAGGGGTGGCCGGTTACCCTGGCTACTCCTCCTACCCCTTCTCCTTGCTATAAAGTTTTATGGTTAGTTTCAGCTTCGCTAAAAGGATAATCCCTATTAAATAATTAAAGGTTTGTGCGTTAGGAAAAATAAAATTGCTTACAAATTTGTAATTTTTTATGCTAATTTTATAGATTGTACTGTTTAATTTAATGAAACAAGGCTTTTCATCTTTTACAGGAAATTGAAAGTCAACTTGAAAGACCCGGTGTAAGTTATGAGGCACGTGTAAGTGCCGTTCTTTCTGGTTGGGAGCGCCTGGCCGGCTTTGTTCATGGAGATGTCAGCCAGATGCAACCCCTGGCCACCTACTTGTACCGGTAAAGTTCTTGCATGTATTTTTTATCTATTTACTTCTTACATGTATTTTTTTTTATCTATTTACTTATTGTGAGACTCTACAGAAGATAAAACAACGTATATCCTATGAGGAAAAGGTCATGCATGTATAGTATTTCTCAGCAGCACAAACCCATTTCTGCACATTACCATATACCCACTTTAAGTGTTATTACTACTACTACTACTACTACTACAAGCTAGGCTATAACCCTAGTTGGAAAAGCAAGATGCTATAACCCCAAGGGCTCCAACAGAGAAAAATAGCTCAGTGAGGAAAGGAAACAAGGAAATAAATAAACTGTTAGAGAAGAATAAACAATCAAAATAGAATTTGTTCCGTAACTGGAATACAAAGCACGCTATTTAATAGGGTTATTACTTTCGGCGTAGCTGAAATGATGGGCCATTAATTTTCAACAAGGTTTAACTACTCACACCGCTAGTTAGCTGGGGGTAGGGAGGGTAGCTTGCTACCGTGTCCCCCTCACACACCTGTGATTGAGCTCACTTTGCTTTCGGCTCGGATGGTGAACGGACGTTGCTGTTCTTCATCCTTGCCGACAATTGGCATCCATTAATGCTTTTTGTTTTGTATTTTTTTCTTAGACTGTGTGTGTTAAGTTGACTTCTGCGACCATGCGCACCTGCCCTGAACTCTCCGACCACCTCTGTGGAACATTCATGTTAGCGGTCGAGACTGATCCTAATGCCCTTTGTCCTTTTTGCAGAGGTCAGCGGTTTGATAGTGTCAACAAGTGTAGGGGGGATCTTCCTCCCAGTGGGAGAGGTTTTCGCGACGGCGGAAGAAGAAGTCCATATTTCTTCTTCGAAGGTTGCTTCGAAGGGAGAAAAACCCAAGGCCTCTTTTTCCGTCGCCCAAACCTCCTCCGAAGCTCCAATTTATTTCGACCAGCCCCGGGTCTTTAGAGATGAGGATGCTTCCCCTAGGGAAGCAGCACCACCACCTCTCCCCCCGGGGGAGGCTTTGTCACTAACCTCCGTGTTTCAGATTTGGTCCTCCTTGGCTCTCATGGGTTCGCCCTCCAAGGAGGCATTGCTGGATTTCATCTGCATGGGTGCTTCTGTCAAGCAATTGTCGTCACCGTCAGAGGTAGATCCCCTGACACTTGTTGACGTTGTGTCAGAGGTGTCTCATGCGACATCACCCATCTCTTCTGCCACTCCAAACTCTACTGTAGCTGCTGACCATCCTCCGACGGGGAAACTAAGTTCTTCATCGGTCTCTCCTGCTAGTGTTTCTCTCCCTCGGGGGAGTTCACTTATAGAGACTCCTCTTCGGAGAACTGCTGACGGTCAGCTCGCTGATCCAACGGCCCCCAGAGGGCGCATCAGTCGGAGGGCTCACCTTCCCCTTTGCCTTAGAGGCCTTCCTTTACCTGCGGTGAGGAGGCGCCTCTTTGGTTCAACGTCTTCAATGCAGTCCCCCGCAGAGGAGCCTTTAGACCAATCATCCATCACTGCACCGCCACCAGTCTTGTGACTTCGGTCCTGGACCTCTCTGCAGATCATTCGCGATCTCCTTCGGAGGATGGTCATCCTTTTAGAGGACACGTCGACCATCCATCCAACAGACCTGCCAACCTTCCATCGCCATTCTTGGATGAGCCCAATAAAGCTCCACCAAAGTGCGCTATTGCGCGCCATCACTCTTGCCCTGCGCACCATGAGCCATGACCAGCGCTCACCAGCAGCTCGTCAGTCACCATCGCTTCGGCGCACCACGCATCCTGCTCGCCCTTACAAAGGGCAGCAACCTCACGCGCTTGCGCGTCAACATGCGCTTATGCGCCATCAGGATCTTCAGCGCTCTCCTGTGCGGCATGCGCACACGTGGCCAAAATCACCTGCGCTAACACGCTCAGGGTCGCCTACGCGCCAGCACACCACAGCGCACTTGCGGTCTCCTGTGCGCCAACGATCTCCTGTGCGCCAGCGCTCTCCTGCACCTATGCACCCTGCGCCCACGTGCCCACGATCTCCTGCGCGCCAAACTTCTCCTACGCGCCAGTGCTCCCCACATCACCTGTGCATCTGCGCTCTCCTGTGCGCCATCTTGCGCGCCAGCCAAAACCTGCGCCCCATCACTCTTCTGCGCGCAAGTTTGTAGGTGAGGCAACAACCTTGTTGCGCTCACCTGCGCGTCAAGTTTTACCTGTGCGCCAGCGCTCACAAGTCCATGTGCGCTCACCTGCTCGCCATTTTTCTCCTGCGCTCACACACAGAGATGCGCACGTGCGCCCTCTCACTCCTACAGATGCGCTCCAACACTCCCGCGTGCCCTTCATGATTCTCCTGCGCACGCAAATATTCTCCTGCGCGAGCGCGCTCTTTTTTCCTACGGACGCGCGCCAACACTTCCGCGTGCCCGAGCACTCATGATTCTCCTGCACGCGCCAACAGTCTCCCGCGCGCGAGCACTATTATTCTCCCCTGCGCGAGTGCCATTATTCTCCCTTGCGCGAGTGCCATTATTCTCCCTCGCGGGAGCGCCATTATTCTCCCTTGCGCGAGTGCCATTATTCTCCCTTGCGCGAGTGCCATTATTCTCCCTCGCGGGAGCGCCATTATTCTCGCCCACGTTCTCCCTCCCTCGCGCAAGCGCCGCCCACGTTCTCCCTCCCTCGCGCGAGCGCCGCCCACGTTCTCCCACGTTCTCCCTCCCTCGCGCTCTAACAGGCACGTCATCCAGCAAGGTCGCCATCACCTCATTCCCCTCCCCGCAAGCGCATACCACCGCACATTGTGGGAGAAGGGAAACATGCAGAGGGGTTCAGAATCCCTAAGCTGCATTCTAAGGGAACCCACCTATTCCAGTGACTCCTCCCAGGGAACCTTTGGTCCCTTCCCCTTCAGGGGGTATTTCTGACAGTGCGTCTGTCAACCAGCAGGCCTGGTTTAATGCCTTGATCAGAGCCGTAACCCAGGCTTTCAAGCCTATCCTGTCTGATCTAGGGTATGGAACCATGGCTTCCTCTACCCCTTTGAAGAGGAAGAGAGGAGTTTCTGATGCGGTCACTTCCCCGAGGGCGAAACTGACTCCACTCAGACCATCAAGGCAAGTCCCTCCTGTTCCTCAGACTAACTCTCCATCCCTTTCGGACGAAGATCTCTCGTCACCTAGGGAACCACGCGAAGAGAGACTTTCCCCCATTGATGTTTCGATTATGGGAATAGTAACGTATCGGAAGGAAGTCGCTTGATTTGCCTCTTGCCTTCCGCCAGAAATATGACGTCATCAGACTTTTTTTCTTAAATTTTCGGTAAGTTGTACTAATCTCATAACTAATGATACAGACCACTAAAACACTTGATTTCGTTACTCGGTGTATCGATGATGGGAATGCTGTAATAAGTTTTCTCGGTAACACAATGAAAGGAAATCATTCGGTTTGCCAGCGCGCTTCCGCCAGATACATAAGATCACAAGACACGTGACGTAAACTCTACGAAGAATGACTTGCAAAATATGTAAATTCATTTTTTTTTTTGTAAGAAATGAAAAGAAAATACTAACTTACCAAGAAAAAGTATTTCATTTTTATATTGTGAAAGGAAATATATTATTTTCAAGAAAATATTTGTCCTATTAGTATACTTTCTGTAGATAAACATCGATCTACTTTCAGAGATTAAATAAAACTAGCGTTAAGTCAAATTTACGCTGCGTAGTACTCATGACAACTGATACAGACCCACAAAATACGTTGTATCGTTACTTAATATTTCGATAATGGGAATACTAATATTAATCGTTAGCCTATTGAAAGGAAATCACTATATTGCCCGGTCGCTTTCCGCCGGTGATGTGACGTCACCAGACATATGATATGAACTCGACAGTTATTAAAACTTTTCTTAATATATTTTTAACTGAAAATAGATACTGAATATTAACAATAAAAGAAAATAATAATTTACCAAGATAAATCAGTTTATTTTTATACAAGAAATAGATTATTTTCAAGGAATTATTCGTCCTATTACCAATAGTCTTGTAACATCATCACCCTGAAAAAACCGTCGTAAAGTCGAATCATAATAAGTCGCATAGGTCGTAAGTCGAGCATTACCTGTAAGGAGTTTGAGGCTGTACTGCAAGAGAACAGCCGCAGCCCATCCTCGTGTGCCGGCACTATTTGTCAGCACAAGAAGGACCAAGAGGAGGGTCACCAAGAACACCATCTCAGCATGGATTCGCAGGGTCATTGACCTTGCACTGAATCCAGACCCTCCTCGTTCACGTTGCCCCAGAGCACATAATGTCGGGCATAGCTACGTCCCTGGCCTTCAAAAGAAATTATTCAGTGACGCAGGTTCTTCAAACTGGGGTGTGGAAACATCAAAATACGTTCACATCCCACTACCTGCAAGACGTGACCCATGGGAGACTCGATACGTTTTCTATCAGTCCTGTTGTGGCTGCACAACAGCTGGTTTGAAACCTTAAGCTCCTTATTGGACAAGTAGCAGAAGGTTGAGGGCATTGTTACCCGGTTTTAGTCTGCATGAATGGAAAGGTTTGACTGGCCCTTATTCTTTAATTCATTCTCCCCTCTCTTGGGGAAAGCAATATCCTGGGTTCTCTGCATAGCTGACCTCAAACCACTGCAGGTAAACCATGCTCCCTTGTGTACCTAGTATTAAGATAAATACTGTTGCGTCCCCATACCCTGACGAGGTGGTATTGGGAAAGTCCTAGTGCACAGTTTTCCATCTAAAGAACTTCGGAACAACTTTCTATGACGAGTGACATTTCTACATACTTTCACACAGCTTGCGTAGGCAGCGAACCTTGCGTAGCAAGGTTTTAGTGAGGCTCAGGGGCTCCTTATTTCTTGAATGCTAACACACTCAGATAAGGAGCCCCCAGATAAAGCCAGAAAACCAGATTGGCTGGGACGTCCACCCTTCCTAATGGGTGAGTCACCCCTATTAAATAGCGTGGTTTGTATTCCAGTTACGGAACAAATGACAAATTCGTAGATTTGTATTTTTCCTAACTATACAAACTTTAGCTATTTAACCAAACTTGCCCACCAGCCCTATCACCCTTGAAGTGCTACCTCCAAGCAAAGTGAGCTCAATCACAGGTGTGTGAGGGGGAGCGGTAGCAAGCTACCCTCTGTACCCCCCGCTAACTAGTGGTGTGGGTAGTTAACCCTCGTTAGAAATCAATTGCTCGTCATTTCAGCTACGCCGAAAGTAATACCCCTATTAAATAGCTTAGGTTTGTATAGTTAGGATAAATACAAATTATATACAAATTTGTCATATTTCAAGAACAGTATCAACATGAAATTAGATCCACATAAAAAGAAAAAAAAAACAAAAAACCAGGAAGTGAGGTAAAACAGCATGCCCTAGTGTACCCCTAAGCAAGAGAACTCTAATCTAAGACACTGGAAGACCATGGCACAGAGGCTATGGCACTACCCAAGACCAGAGAACGATGGTTTTATTTTGGAGTCCTTCTCCTAGAAGAGCTGCTTATAACTGAAGAAAGTAGGAAAGTAGCCACTGAACAATTACATTGAAATAGTTAACCCCCTTCTAGAAATTTTTTTTCGTAATCTCAGTCTTGTCAGGTGTATGAGGAAAGAAAAGAATGTGTAAAGAATAGGCCAGACTATTCGATATATGTGTAGGCAAAGACAAAATAAGCCGTAACCAGAGAGGGATCCAGTGTAGTACTGTTAGGTCGTTCAAAGGACCAAATAACTCTAACGGTAGTTTGTTCCAACACAGAGTACTTACCTCGAACTACTTTCTTAAGAGTATCTGGGATCTCCTCCCAACCGACCAGAATTTTGTGTAGTTTACCCTACTCCCGTTTTCTATGTGGGGAAACCTCTGATGGAGTGATACGCGCCCAGAGACGACCCGGGGTCAGAGAGCATGCTTGCTCAGGTCTCGATCTCCAGTAAGTTTCTGGTCGCGTCGTGGATAACATCCCGACGCTCTCTCTTACCCAGTGCGACCCTTTGTGTCTCACGCGGTTCCTACGTGGTCCCTTTGTGCTCTTCCTTATCCTTTTTCCCTCTGTGTTCCTGTGTCTCACGGTGTCTTGCTAGTGCGTTATGGAGCATCCCCGTCGTTGCCCTGTGCCTATGGCCGGCAAATCGTGTGGCGCCTTCCTCTCTAAGCCTGAAGTTGACCCGCACTCCTTATGTTCTTCGTGTAGGGGCAGTGTGTGTTCCCCTACAGCCACGTGTCCGGAGTACGAGTCGTGGAACGAGGTGCAGTGGGTGCGCTACGGCACCAAGAAGAAGAAGACCTCTAGACGTTCACCTAGGAAACCCAGCGTCTCTTCGCACCTCGCTTCGCCTGGCGTTTCGTCGGACAGAGTCTCTCTGCCGTCTTCCCCTACCCAGTGTAGGGGTCGAGGTAAGTCTGATGCGGGGAAGAGGCCTGTGGCCCTTCCCCAGGAGTCTGATTTACCTGACAGTGGGATTGTGTCTTCGATCCAGGCAAGTGGGGGCCTGAGGGAGGGACGGGAGTGTGTTCGGGGGACGGAGCCTTGGTGAAAGCAGGTCCCGTCTCGTCGGACGATCCTATGTGGGGTAAAACTGCTGCAGCCTCTTCTCCCGCCTCGTGGTCAGGTTTTTCAGGTGCGTCAGCAGCTGAGGGTGCCGCCGAGAAGCCGCCGTCAGACCCCCTCGCGTGGGCGCCTCCGAAGACGCCCTTCAGATCGCCCCTGAGGATGGATGAGGAGTTTGAGACCTGGTTCCCCAACGAGGAGCTCCCCCGCTCCCCTCCAACGCCTTCAGCTACGTTCCTGGCCGTCTTCCTGGAGCCTTCGTCGCCGACCGAACACCATGTGGACCCACCAGCAACGAGGCGCGACTCAGGCCCCTCAGTGAGGTCCTACAGGTCTTCGGGCTCCTCGGTCGAGGCCTACTCCTACTCATCGGAAGACGGAGCCCCGAGGGACCATAGGAGACGGCGAGTTAGGTCCCGCAGGAGGCGATCTCGCTCACGTTCCCGTTCCAGATCCCGCCACGCGAGTAGGCGCTCTAGATCCCCCAGGAGGAAGTATAGGAGAAGCGACTTGCCGGAGGAAGAATGGGTGCGGGTCGCCATCCCCCGTAGCCAACTCCTGGTGGCCTCAGCAGTCCCGAGCACCTCAGGATGGCTCCCTAGCTCCCGCTCACCAGTAGGATTTGTCTCCAGCAGCAGGTATGATCGACGGAGAGAGTCGTCTCTTCAAGCCCCCAAGGGACAGGCATAAGTCCGCGAAGGTTCCGACTCCATCCGCCCAGCGGAGAGAGTCGCCCCTTCGATCTGGCAGCCGCGTCCCGGCCTCCAAATCTACGACGCATCGTCCGGAACGAGAGAGACTCCTTCCCTCAACGGGCAAGCCCGCAGACCCCTGGTCCGCCGGAAGAAGAGAAAAATCCAGGACGGAGGCCTCCATCCCAGCGGCGATCCGCGTCCTACTCCCTGAAACGAGGAGACTTGACCACTCCAGGAAGATGCCTCCTCCCCGTATGGCTCCCTCCGTCGGAGGTCCTCCGTCACGAGCACTGGAGTGCCCGACGGAGAATGTAGAGGACGGGGCAGAAGGTTCGGCATACAGGAGGGTGATAGGCCTCATTAGGCGTCACCACAGGCTGGACGAACCTGAGCCCTCTACTGACGAAGTCTGGCTCTCGAGCCTCAGCAGGTTGGGGGATGGGCCTGTGCAACAGAGGCCCTCGCTAGCCCTCCCTTTGGCTAAGGATGTGAAGTTGGGTATGGCGCATGTTGACAAGATCGTGGCCAACCACGCGAAAGCTCCAAAGAGCCAGAGCGCCTCTAGACTTCTCCAGGGCCTGAAGACACAGAGCCGGTTCTACCTCCCCGAAGGACACCGCGCGGGGCCCTGTTCGGTGGAGCCAGCAGTCGCCATCCTGGGACAAGGAACGGCAGAGGAGAGGGCTACCACTGCCCCGGTTTGTTTCTCCCCTGCGGAGACTTCCATGATAGAGGAGCTGGCCAAGGACCTGGTTCACGTGTCATCGTGGCTGGATTGGTGGGCCTCCACGCTGGTGGGGTTCCAATCCTCGCACGACCTCGCAATCCCGAAGAATCAGGCCTTGCTGAAGGAGCTGATTAGCTCGGGAGGTAAGGCCCTGAAGTTCCTATCCTATCAATCCATCGCGCAGGCCGCCAACTGGATACTGTGGAAGAGTGACACAGTCCTCAGCAAACTAGTAAGGAGGCTCCCTGACAGAGAAGCGAGGTCCCTGAGGAGCCTGCCACTGTGGGACGACTCAGTGATCCCCCTCAAGGTGGTGGAGGAGACGGTGGAGAGGGTTAGGAAGCTAAAGGATGCGGGAGAACCCAGACCCCCTCCAGCGAGAAGACCCGTCCATAGAAGAACACCCTCCAACGTCTCTCCCTCCTCGCGCCTCACCTAGCCAGCCCAGGAGAGACGCCCCTACTACATCCTGGCAGCAACCTTCGCAGCCCTCCCGTAGAGGAACACCGGCTGAGCAGTCAGCCTTCAGGCCTTCCTCTTCGGCCGCCAGACGAGGTCGATCGGGCCGCGCCTCTCGAAGGAGATAGGGAGAGAGGGCCCCTACTCCTGCCGAAGCCTCAGTTGGGGGGATGCCTCAAACATTCTTGGCAAGCATGGCGAGACCACGGATTGGATCCGTGGACCGTGACAGTTCTGAAAGAAGGGTACAGGTTGCCCTTCCTGGCGGACCCCCCACCTTTGATACCAGATCTGCAGGCGGAATGGTTGGCACCGAAAGACCCCTTGAGAAGGACGGCCCTACAAGAAGAGGTCTCTGCGATGCTGGCGAAAGGGGCAATAGAACCAGTCAAAAACCCGGGTCTAGGGTTCTACAGCAGACTCTTCCTGGTGGAGAAAGCGACAGGGGGCTGGAGACCAGTCATAGACCTCTCATCCCTCAACAGGTTCGTGTGCAAGACCGACTTCGAGATGGACATTCCGAAGTCGGTCCTAGCGGCCTTAAGGGAGGGAGACTTCATGATGTCCATAGACCTCAAGGACGCATACTTCCAGATCCCTGTCCACCCCTCCAGCAGGAAGTACCTGAGGGTAAAATGGGTTACCCAAACATTGCAGTTCAAGACCCTCTGCTTCGGTCTGTCCACAGCCCCTCAGGTCCTCCCGAGGATCTTCGCAACAGTCTCAGCCTGGGCACACGAACAGGGTATCCGCCTGATTCGGTACCTGGACGACTGGTTGTTGCTTTCAGCCTCGGGAAGTACTGAGGGAGCAAGGCGTGAAGCTCCTTCAGTTCTTCAACGTCCTGGGTATCACCATCAACCTGGAGAAGTCCCAACTGATACCCTCCACCAGGATGACATACCTCGGGATGGTCCTGGACTCCCGGTTGGCGAGAGCCTTCCCTTCCATGGAGAGACTGGACAACTTGGACCAGATCCTACGGCCCTTCTTGTCGGATCAGCCCAGGAGAGCCAGGGACTGGCAGAGACTGATAGGCCACCTCGTGTCGTTAGAGAAGCTAGTCTCACAGGGGAGACTCAAACTCAGGGGAATACTGTACAATGGAACCTGAAGGAGACCTGGAACCAGAGAGACTCCCCACACAAGGTGGTCCCAATGTCCCCGGAGACGAAGGAGGTCCTCGAGTGGTGGCACGACAGATCAAACACCCTCAAGGGGATGCCCTTCGCAGCCGACCCTCCGGAGATGCTCCTGTTCACGGACGCATCCAAGGAGGGTTGGGATGCTCATCTCCTCGACAGCACAGCAAGAGGAAGGTGGGTAGCCGAAGAGAAGAACCTGCACATAAACGTACTGGAAATTATGGCAGTGCGAAGAGTGTGCCTAGAGTTCGTTCAGCGGCTCCGGGGAAACACCGTGGCACTGATGTGCGACAACGCCACGGTGGTGGCCTACATAAAGAAACAAGGAGGACTGAAATCTAAGGAGCTGTGCGACCTCTCGTTGGAGTTTCTGGAATGGGCCGAAATGGAGCAGATCAAGATCTCGGCCAGATTCATCCCAGGGAAGAGAAACGTCCTGGCCGACGGCCTCAGCAGAATGGGTCAAGTGGTAGGGTCCGAGTGGTCCTTGCACCCAGAAGTGTGGCCAAGACTCTCATTAAGAAGTGGGGCTCGCCAGTGATAGACCTCTTCGCCACGAGACTGAACGCACAGCTCCCCGTGTTTTGTTCTCCTGTGCCAGATCCGGGGGCGGCGTTCGAGGACGCCTTCCAACACCCTTGGAACAACCTCGACGTTTACGCCTTCCCTCCCTTCGGAATGCTCAAGCAAGTCCTCAACAGGGTGAGGCGAGCGGATAACCTGTGGATGACTTTGGTAGCGCCTTGGTGGCCGGAGAGAGAGTGGTTCGCGGATCTAAAGGAACTGGCGTGCCTTCCACCTTGGCCCCTTCCGGACAGACCAGACCTTCTCCGGCAACCGCACTTTCAAAGGTTCCACGAAAACCCTCGGTCCCTCTGCCTTCACGTGTGGAGGTTATCGAGCGTCTCCTGAGGAAGGAAGGGTATTCGGCGAAGACGGCAACAAGGATGTCAGGGTACCTGAGACGTTCGTCAGCGGTGTGTACCAGGCAAAATGGGCTACCTTCACGAAGTGGTGCGTCTCGAAGAACATCAAGCCATTGCAAGTCTCCATCCCGGAGATTGCTGACTTCCTAGTCTATCTCAGGGACGAGGTAAATACTGTATGTCCATCCCAGCCATTAAAGGAGTCCGGGCTGCCCTAGGACAAGTCTTCCTCCTGAAGGGCATCGACCTGGGTTCCTCCAGACACATCTCGATGCTCATCAAGAGCAAGCAATCGTGCCCCCCTCAGGCAGTTAGGGTACCCCAGTGGGACGTGGCTAGAGTCCTGAAGATGCTGTGAGAACCTCCCTTCGAACCCCTAAAGGACATCTTGGACAAAGAGCTCACCCTCAAGACAGTTTTTCTGTTAGCGTTGGCATCAGCAAAACGGGTAGGGGAGCTTCATGGACTTACGTACTAGGTGTCACACTCGAAGGGTTGGCGTGAAGCTACCTTCAGGTTCGTACCATCCTTCGTGGCCAAGACCCAGAACCCAGGAGTCTGGGACCCCAAGTTTGAAGGATTCTCGGTGCCGGCAATCCCCCGTTCGGACAACCCGAGGGACTTGCGGCTGTGCCCTGTCAGAGCGGTACGGAAGTACTTAGAGAGGATAGCCAGACTTCGACCCGAAATCAAGAGTCTGTTCGTCTCTTCAGGATTAGTAAAGAAACCAATCTCCAAAAATACGATCTTCTGGCTACAGCAGGTGATCATGAGAGCCTACAGTAGTGTAGGGGTTCCTCTTCCGGGGAAGCCTAGACCCCACGACATCAGAGGGCTTAGTACTTCGTTGGCCTTTGAGAAGAACATGGCAGTCGGCCAAATCCTGAGGGCAGGCACATGGGCTAGTCAGTCAACCTTCACAGCTCACTACTTGAAGGAGTGTTCGAGGAGGTCCCTGGACGGATTCTCTCTCGGTCCCGTCATTTCCCCGCTTCAAAAGATTTAAAGGTGTAGCCCCAGGGAAACCACGGGCAGTAAGTCCAAGAGACACAGGTTCCTTCCTTACCCCCTCTGTTCCCCTATTACCTTCCCTGATATGACCCTAGAATCCTTTAACTGCCATGGGATACATCGTCAGTGAATGAATACGTCTCCAAGGATTTTTACTGAGGTGAGTTACTCAGACACTAAGATAGTTTTTTGGGTAGTTTTCCCTATTTCTCGTGTTTTCTCTTGGGAGGTTAGCAGAACCTAGCCTCCTATCTAGGTTTCCCTTTTCTCTCCTCATCACGGTCTCTGGGTCCTGTGGGACACTCCCACCTCCTAAGGTATAAGTCTCCTAAAAAAGTAGTTCGACGTAAGTACTCTTATCACAAATTTTAAGTAATTTGTATTTTTCCTAACAGTACTTACCTCGAACTACTTTCGGGTTATGGCCCGCCCATCCTACCCCGAGTGCCTTACAGGACTTAGTAGAAACCTATCTGTCAAAAACTTACTGGAGATCGAGACCTGAGCAAGCATGCTCTCTAACCCTGGGTCGTCTCTGGGCGCGTATCACTCCGCCAGAGGTTACCCCGCATAGAAAACGGGAGTAGGGTAAACTACACAAAATTCTGGTCGGTTGGGAGGAGATCCCAGATACTCCTAAGAAAGTAGTTCGGGGTAAATACTGTTAGGAAAAATACAAATTGCTTAAAATTTGTGATATTTTAAAGGGTGGATGGTGCCCTGGCCAACCTACTACCTAATGTGATACAAGTTGGGGAAATCCTTGTGAATTCACTAAATTTATATTGCTTAACGTTGTTTGTAGCAGCTCCGGTAATTGTTTACTATCGTATGATTATTGAAATGCAACACAAGTGTAGTTACCCAATCCGGTTATTCATAACAAAACAGCTGTTTTTAAATATGTATCTTCCCTGGTAGTTACATATATATAGCTTAAATCCCGCGTTTCGTTGCGCGCACGGAAGAAATTCAAATTTCGCGGCAATCGCCGCCATGACAGTAGGTGGTCATACATGAGCACCATCTCTCATAGGTTACCAGAACTATTCCCAACATTCTTCAGAAATTCCCTGCCGTTGATTGAGTCAACACCTAGGAATTCGTTTCGCTGATATATTACTTTATTCTACAATTTAGTGAAGTACCTTTTGTCTGATTATTGTTAATGGCTTTCGCTGCCTTTCAACCATCGAAGATATTGATCAAGATAGTTTTTTGTTGGTCCAACTTGGACAGTTTGATTTACCTCGATTTTCAAGATTGCTCCTCTGTTGTTAAACTTTGTTTGTAGGGTTAGATCGGCTTTCAAGCTGCTCTTGAGTCCCTCATAGAATGTAGCAGAGGGCATGTATGTATTTGTTTTCTTTTCTATGTTCGTAAAATTGAAATGGATGGGATCAAGGATTTGTTTTCCCCCTACTTTATTAACTAACGAACAATACTCTTAAAGATATAATGGAAGGGTAAAACATTTAAACATAAACTCTTTATGACGTCACATTTATGTAACATAGACTCTTAGTAGAGTGAGATCTAAATGCCTTGAAGAAGAACAGTCCGCCATCGCGATGACGTCACAATCCTGTGACGTAATCTTCTTAGTATGACTTGCAATACAGTATGTGAATTATTTTCTTTTTCTTGCAAGAAATGTTTAAAATATTAACTTACTAAGCATAAGTATTTTAATTTTTATATGTAGGGAAATATATTATTTTTAAGTTTATATTTGTCCTATTAGTATATTTCCTTTTGTTAATTTTCAATTTATATAGAGATTTCACGAGCATACAGTCAATAATTACGCTTCGTGGTACTCTTGACAATCTTTTTTGTTTCACAATTCTTGTATCGTTATTCAATATTTTGATTTTGAGAATACTAATATTAATCATATAACCTTTTGTATTTTCTTTCTAGCCCTTGGCGAAAGAGTATAATCTCTCGCAACGGGAAGGTTTATTAAGATCTAATGTGAAATAGCTAAAAGTGCGAGTGTTCAGTGACATGTAAAATAACACAGTGCATTGGAGGGTGCGTTCGTTCGTGTCCGTCATACTCCTATCCCGGGACCACTTCCATGCTCCCCAACCCCTGGGAGAAGGAAAGTCGAAAGGCGAAGGGAGATGGTCAGACCTTGATCAGCGAATGAATGTCCCCTCGAGCGATGCTGGTGTATCCCAGTACGTTCACCCTCGCCATTGGAAAGGCGAGGTAAAAGTGTGATCCTTGCTGTCGGTTGACGCGAGACTGGCGTTTTTCGTTTTCCCGTCCCGCTAGGAAAGAGAGTGGCTCGTCATGGGACCGAGCGTTGAGATTGCTCCCTCACAGCAATCTGGACGTGTTTTCGGGACGCGACATTGACCTTCTTGCTCCCTCACGGCATGCTGGACGCATGCAGCATGCGGGACGTATGTAGCATGTGGTACGCATGCGCTTACTGGACGTATGCGAGTGGACCGCTTCCCCGCGTCAGGTTCGCGAACGTCATAGTTCCAAGCGCGCTCTCGGGGCAAGAACGCACGCGAGCTGCAGCGCTCATGGACGCTCCCTCACAGCATGCTGGATGCACGCGAATTGAACGCATACTGTACACATGCGAGCAGGACGCTCCTCCGTGTCAGAATCTCGTACGTCTTAGTTCCGAGCGTGCTCTCGCGGCAAGAACGCACGCGAGCTGCAGCGCTCATGGACGCTCCCTTGCAGCAATCCATACGCATTTCGGGAGGCGGCAAGGTTCTCCCTCGTGACATGCTGGACACATGCAGCACGCTGGAAGCTTACAGCAACCTGGACACAGGCAGCAGTCTGGACGTACAGTAGGACCCCGCTATACGACATTAATCCGTTTCAGAGTTGGTATTGTATGGTGAAAATGTCGTATGGCTGGCAATAGAATAGCTAATGCATGCAAAACCCCAGGTTAAAACGTTGAAAATTAGTACGTAACAAAATAATATAGTAAGCACTGTACTACAGTATACTTATATATAATATACATGTACTGTACAGTATATAATTAAATAACATTACAGGATGAATAAAAATTATATACTGTACTGTAAAGGAAAAATTAAATTTTATTTGCCTTTGGAGTGATGTGACGTGAGCTGGTAGTGGGTTTAGGCAGCGGGGGGAGGAGACGGTAGATATGAAAACGTATCAATGCTAATTATGTTATGTACACTTAATAATAAATTTATTCTTACTATTAAACACTTAAAATTAAAAATGCTGCTTTTTATCATTTTCGTCTTTTGAAATTTTATTTTAGTTTTTTTTTTTAGAAATTAAAATTTTTTTTTTTTTTATAAATAGAATCACTATTATCATCTTTGCTTTCTGACACTTCTCTTTTGGAGAAATATCTATCCAAAGAAGCCTTTTTCTGATGATTCCTCAACATATTTCTAAAAAGACTCATACACTTGTCATTAACACTCTCCATATGACGACCTGTGTGAAATTTTTCTGGGTGTTTTTTTTTTTCCAATGAAACTCTTAATGTTTTCATACCAACCGATAGCTTCCCTTATTTCTGCTGATGTCGTTTCTTCAGTCTCCCCCCGTCCTCGCCACCACTAGAGATGTGCTCTTCTTGAATGATGGTCAACTGCATTGCCTCCAACTCCTTCAAGTCTTCAGTCGTAAGCTCCTCCCTGTGCTCCTCGATAAGGTTATGGACGTCAGCCTTATCGACAACAAGCCCCATGGACCTCCCGATTGAAATTATTTCCTCAACATCACCCTCAGGGGCAGGATCATCAACGGCCTCGTCTTCGATTGAGGGATCGAAACCTTCGAAGTCTCGTTCTGCCACAACAGCTGGCCACAGTTTCTTCCATGAGGAGTTCAAGGTGCACCGTGAAACCTCATTCCAAGCTTTGTCGATCATCTTCAGGCATTGAACGATGTCAAAATGCCCCTTCCAAAATTCACGGAGAGTGAGTTGAGTGCTTTCGGTCACTTCGAAGTATCTTTTGAACAGATGCTTCGTGTAAAGCTTCTTAAAGTTGGCAATCACTTGCTGGTCCATAGGCTGGAGGAGAGGGGTGGTGTTTGGTGGCAGGTAGAGAACCTTGATGAAGGAGAAGTCAGGATGAATGATGTCCTCGAGGCCAGGAGGGTGTGTAGGGGCATTTTCCAGTACCAGGAGACATTTAAGAGGAAGATTGTTCTCTTCTAAAAAGTTCTTGACAGCAGGACCGAAGCAGACGTTTATCCACTCAATAAATATGGTCCTCGTGACCCAGGCCTTGGCATTAGACTTCCAAAATACCGAGAGCCTCTCCTTCGTAATATTTTGTGCCTTGAAGGCACGAGGATTCTCTGAGTGGTATACCAGTAGGGGCTTAATTTCTTCTAAGTCCCCGCTGGCATTTGCACAAAATGGGAGCGTAAGTCTGCCCTTCATCGGTTTATGGCCAGGAAGTTTCTTTTCTTCAGTTGTGATATATGTACGGCGGGGCATTTTCTTCCAGAAAAGGCCAGTTTCATCACAGTTAAACACTTGCTGAGGAATGTAGCCTTTTCTGAAAATTACTTTCTCAAACTTCTTGTGGAATTTTTCTGCTGCTTTTTTGTCAGAACTGGCCACCTCTCCATGCCTGACGACTGAGTGAATACCAGTCCTCTTCCTAAAACGATCAAACCACCCATGAGAAGCCTTGAACTCTTGGGGGGCTTGCTGCGACGTTCCTTCGTCTCCGACGTCTCTCTGGGCTTCACGAGATCGGCAAAGATGGCGCTCGCCTTGTGCGAAATTACCAATTGCTTGAGTGTATCACCAGCGATTTCCTTCTCTTTAATCCATAGAAGAAGGAGTCTCTAAATCTCGTCGTTGATTGAGGTCCTTCCACTTTCAAGAACAGTCATGCCCTTAGAAGACTTACTTGCTCTAATGGCTTCCTTGTTCTTGATAATTGTACCAATCGTAGACTGGTTACGGCCATACATACTAGCGAGGGTAACGATGCGCATTCCTTCTTCGTATTTCTTTATTATCTCCAGCTTCGTTTCCATAGTAATCATCTTCTTACTTCTCCCTTTAACATCACCAGCAATCTTGGGACCCAGGGCTAACGAATTAAAGTTATAATTAAGCACTAAAATGCACAAAAAATACAATATCACAAGCACTCACACGAGATCAAGTCTTTATGAAACGCACACGAGATTCTGAACTGAGCGTGCGTATAGCAAAGAGAGAGAGATGCAGCATCTCAGGCATTGTGGGAGGGATTTCGGCCAGTAGCGTATCGGCATCTTAGTGACGCCGTGACGCCGACCAATAGCAGACCAGCTTCTTAGTGACGTATACAGTGACATATGAGCATGGTGGTAGGCTAGTGACTCGCACAGTCGTACGCGTAAAAAACGCCAAGTTTGAGTTTTGGAATTCGATGCCGTAAGGTGGGGAAAAATGTAACGTGAAAAACACGTAAGCTGGGGACGCCCCGGGGGTCTACTGTATGCTGGAAGCATGCAGTCTGGATTTGTCCCCACAGCATGATAGACAAACAGTTGTCTCCTTCACGACTTGCTGGACGCGATACTAACGCTTCTTCGCGTCATTGTAAACATACAGCATGCGGGACGCATGCGGCACGCTGGAACCTCACGGCAACATGGATGCCTGCAGTAATCTGGACGCATGCAGCATTCTGGACGCATGCTGGACTCATGCAGTCAGGACTTGTCCTCGCTGCATGATAGACAAGTAGTTGTCTCTCCTTCGCGACTCTCTGAACGCGCAGCTAATGCTCCCTTGTGTCACGCTGTTGACATACAGCATGCTGAACACACGCTGAACGCACGCGAGCAGGACTTACCCTCGCAGCATGGGGGTCACGATGTTGATGCTTCCTTAGAGCATGATGGACTTATGCTGGAAGCACTGGAACCTGTCTCTCCCTCTAGACTTACAGAATGTAAACGTGATGCTTCTTCACAATTGGATGGTATCCTTTACGATGTTCCATCAGGACAGGATGAGTTCTTTATGGAAGACAATAACCGACAGGATGACGCGGTTTTGTCTCTTACCCATTCGACTCCGGAGATCGATGTTCCTTTAGCCGAAGTTTTAGAGGACGAATCTCAGGATTTGCTGCTGTCAGCTGACCTTAAAAAGCTACTGACAGTTTTAACATCTCTCTATCCAGAGGACTTTACTCAACCTATGCCTCAGAGCCCGCCCTTTCAGTTTTTGAAGGGCAGAGCCCGAAAAACATCCTCCTTCAAGAAGATGGTTCTTGCTAGATCGGTTAAGAGAGCTTTCTCAACTCTCATCCAATGGACGTCCAAGAGGAAGGATCTAGGGAAGGCCTCCTTTTCCTTTCCTCCAACTAGACTGGCCTCCAGATCTAGTATGTGGTATTCGACTGGGGAAGTTCTCGATTTGGGAGTGCCTGCCTCCTCCCAGGGAGACTTCTCCAGACTTGTTGACTCCTTACGCAGATCAGCCATGAGCAAGTCAAAGATTATGTGGTCCAATTCTGAAATGGACCATCTGCTGAAGGGAATTATTAGGACTATAGAAGTCTTCAGCCTTATGGACTGGACTCTCGGAGCTCTCGCAGATGCATCTGATTGCCTGTCTGGATAAGGCCGTGAGGGATGGCTCCTCCTAACTTTCCGCCCTTTTCACGGCAGGAGTTCTTAAAAAGAGGGCTATGCTTTGTTCCTTCTTATCTTCAGGTTTGTCCCTTGTTCACAGATCTGAATTTTTTATTTGCTCCGTTGGGTAATCATCTTTTCCCTCCGGACTTAGTGAAAGATTTGTCGGCAGCTCTGGCTCAACAGGCTACGCAAGATCTTATCTCTAGGACTGCTAAGAAAGTCCTCCAAGCTAGCTTTTTAGCAAGGAAACAAAAGGAGGCTCCCCCCACTCGTCAGCCCTTTCGTGGGAGAGCCCCTTCAAGGGGAACTCAGAGGATTGCGGCTGGAGGTCAAGCTCGCAGATTCCCAAGACAGCAAACCAAATCAAGAAAGTGAGACCTGCAATCTCCAGACACTAGTGGGATCCAGGCTTTCCCACTTTTGGCTTGAGTGGAGCCAAAGGGGGCGCGGACATCTGGACGATCAATGTCCTCGAGGAATACAAGATCCCCTTCCTGAGAGTACCTCCCATGTCGTCGATACCCTTGGAGTTGACAATAACCCACTCAGGGAACAAGGCAACAGCTCTTCAAGAGCAAGTGAACCTTATGCTGTCGAAATCAGCCATAGAAGTGGTAGAGGACACCACCTCAGAGGGGTTTCTCAACAGACTTTTCCTAGTTCCGAAAAGCTCGGGGGGGATGGAGACCTTTCCTGGACGTCAGTCCATTGAACAAGTTCGTCGGGAAAGTAAAATTTGCCATGGAAACTTCAGTGTCAGTCCTTGCAGGCACCAGTCAGGGAGACTGGATGGTGTCATTGGATCTGCAGGACACGTATTTCCATATCCCGTTACACCCGGACCACAGAAAATTTTTAAGTTTCATGTTCCTCAAGACCACTTATCAATTCAAAGCACTCTATTTTGGACTGAGCACGGCTCCCTACGTTTTTTACCCGGGTGATGTCCAACGTGGCTCGGTGGCTTCACCTAAAGGGAGTAAGGATTTTTTTGTGCCTGGACGACTGGCTACTCAGAACAGAATCACAAGTAAAGTGTCTGGAAGCTCTTCAAATGACAATGTCCTTAATGCAACAGTTAGGTCTGATGGTAAACCTGGCCAAATCTCAACTAACACCCTCACAGAATATCATTTATCTGGGGATGAGAATCGGTTCAGATCGCACACAAGGCGCGCCAGAAATTCCGCAGGAATTTTCCCCTGGTGGTCACCCGACTACAGTTGACGATCCCTCGCAGCGATCAGTACACGGTTCAGTTCGCGCACACGGCGCGCATCAAGTGTCTGATCTGTCTGAACTAATTCGAAAATTCGATTTCGTCCCTGTTTGACGCATACGATTCTCGAACAGGGGTCTGTGGGTAGAGTCTCAGAGGACATGGCACATAAATATCAAAGAGCTAGTGGTCATTCACCTAGCCCTCATTCACTTTCAGAAGGAAGTCCGAGGATGATTGGTTCAGATCAACACAGACAACACACTGTGTTGGCTTACATCAGAAAGCAGGGAGGCACTCATTCGGCCTCACTTTACGAGGCTGTGAGAGATCTGCTTCTCTGGGCAAAAGCGAGGGACATAAACCTGATTACTCGCTTCATAGAAGGGGAGAAAAACGTCAGGGCGTATCTGCTGAGCAGAAGAAGGCTAGTTCTAACTACAGAGTGGACCCTGCATCACGAGGTGTGCACCAGCCTTTGGATGTTGTGGGGTCAACCCTCCATAGACCTCTTCGCCACACTTATGACAAAGAGATTGCCGGTATTTTACTCTCCAGTCCTAGACCAGGAAGCAGCCGCAGTGGACGCTTTTCTTCTGAACTGGGAGGGTCTAAACTGTACGCTTTTCCTCCATTCAAGATCCTGGACAGAGTCCTGAAAAAATTCAGGGAATCGCCCAGCGTCCGCATGACCCTGATAACTCCATTTTGGCCCATGAGACCTTGGGTTGTGGAGATGATGGAGTGGCTGGTAGATACCCCCAGAACTTTACCACTATTAGGGTTTACCAATCCAAGTAGGACATATTTAGAGTATGGTGCAGGAATAACAAACTTTCCTCTACCAGTACCTCTATAGCCAATATAGCAGATTTTCTGTTGTATCTGCGTACAAGAAAGAAGCTGACTGTGCCTACCATCAAGGGTTACCGCAGCGTGCTAGCCTCCGTCTTTCATCACCGACACATTGATGTGTCAGGTAACAAGGATCTTTCAGATTTCATTAGATCTTTTGAGATGACTAAGAGGAAGGACAATCCAACCTCCTCTTGGATCCTGGATGTAGTCCTGGCCTTTTTTAACCTCAAGTAGCTTTGAACCCTTGGACAAGGCGTCTTGGAAGGATCTTACCAAGAAAACACTTTTCCTAATTGCATTGGCTACAGCCAAAAGAATGGGAGAGTTACAAGCCTTCAACAAGGTGAGCTTTAATGGAGACAATGCAGTTTGCTCCCTTCAGTTAGGCTTTCTCGCCAAAAACGAGAATCCTTATCGACCTTGGCCAAGATCTTTTACCATCCCAGAGCTATCTCACTTCATTGGATGGGAAAAGGAGAGAGGCCTTTGTCCAGTAGAGCTCTAAAATTTTTATCTGCATGCATCCAAACACCTGAGAGGACAAGCAGACAACCTCTGATGCTCAGTTAAAAAAGCCCTCTTTGCCTTTATCAAAGAATACCCTGGCTTTTTTCATTAAGGATTTGATAAGGGAAGCTCACTAGAAGTTTTCCCTATCCTTAAGGTAAGACCACATGAGGTTAGAGCTGTAGCAACTTCTGTGGCTTACAAGCACAATAGGTCAATGAAGTCAATTTTGGAGGCTACTTTCTGGCAAAGTAAATCAATCTTCACAAACTGTTATCTCAAGGATGTCCAGACACAGTATGAAGATTGTTGTTCCCTGGGTCCTTTTGTCACCTCCAGCGTCGTAGTTGGAGAAGGGTCTACTGCCTCTTTCCTATAACCTTTATTTATTATATACCCTTGCCTTTTTTTTCTTGTGTTCACAGGCTCTCTGTGAAGGTTGTTGCAGCCTTCCACAGTCTGGGATGCAAGTCAAGTTAGTTTTTTTTATGATGTGTGTTTTTTAACTTTGGAGTAGGTGGTCAGATTCATTATCCATGGCTATGCCAGGGTAGCAAGGGCGGAGGTCTAGCCACGCTAAGGTCGAGGACCTTGTGGCAGCCCCGCAGAGACTTTTACTGCTCCCTGAGTAGATTGCTGAGTCTCTTAAGGAATGCAGACAAATGAGGCAGAATAACTATGAAGCCAGCTTCCTTATCAGGTTATAACCAGATTATTGGTACTACTAATTGTAGCTATTAATAATTATACGAATTCCCGATGGGATGAGGTTTTCTACCCGCCACCAATGGTGTCAATCAGCTATATATACATAACAGCTTAAAGATATGGCTTCCAGAACCGGTCTAGATGCAAGTCTGGAAACCTTGTATGTAACTACCAGGGAAGTTGCATATTTAAAAATGGTATTTTTATTATAAACTTAATTTTTAAATATACTTACCTGGTAGTTACATATATAAAAGGGCCCTCCCTCCTCCCCTCTGAAAACAGGGGCATGGAATTTCTGAAGAATGTTGGGAATAGTTCTAGTAACCTATGAGAGATGGCGCTCATGTATGACCACCTACTGTCATGGCAGCGATTGCCGCGAAATTTGAATTTCTGCCGTGCGCGCAACGAAACGCGGGATTTAAGCTATATATATGTAACTACCTGGTAAGTATATTTAAAAATTATTTTATAATAAAAATATCATTTTTCATTCAATGATGATACTTTTATCATTAATTCTCTCTTGGTTCTAACTAATTAAACTAGAATTTGGGATAAAGAGGTTAGTTTGTTATGAGTTGGTCTCAAAAAATTGGATGAGCTCACGATACATGAGATACATGACCAAGTTATTTTTTACGAATGAAAATTTGCTACTTGCACAATATGCTGGATGGTAAGTGTTACTTTAGCAGTTAATATATACGATGTTACTGTACTGTAATTTACTTTATTAATTTTTTAGTCCCAAAAATGACTTTATAATTTAAAATAATTAAATAGGCAAAACATAAAACTTATTTGACCTCAGAAAACGGTGATATAGGTTTATATTTATAAATCTGTGATGTACTTAGATGAACAGCAATATGTTGAAGGATTATTGTATTGATACCTTGAAACCATGCTTAGTGAACTGTATCTTTCATTGAACAGTTGCAACATGTTTCGTCATTGTAAACTAGTGTCGTTAGATGTGTGAAGAAGAGTTGCCAATTAGTGACTTTTGAATATAAACACTCAAATTGGGTTGCAAGACTTTTGCTGCATACTGGACCATGTATGGTATTCACAGGGGGTAAAATTATATCTGAAATAGTAGCAGAAACTTAAGAGCTGTTAATATCTAAAACTATTTGCCTATGAGACTAAGGTTTTTGTACAGTATATCTGGAGACACTGCAATTTTTCGTATTTCTTGTGTCATAAAATGCTACCAGTAATAAGATGCACCCTATATTTAGCTAAGGAATTAAAAAAAAAAAATTGAGGTTTTTACAATATCATTAGCAGCAATTCCTAGTTGGCTACTGTGGGAATTTTCGTCTGGCACAGTAAATTTTCATGTTTTGGGTCGTCACATGGCGTGGATAATTACATTATAATGTATGATGCGAGGAGGCAGTGAATGAGACGATTGTTACATCCTAAGAGGATTTATTGTCTAAGTTAATTTTCACATAAAAAATGAGCATAAATCTTCTTCAAAACTTAGTGAAATAGAACTTTAAATCTTGAGACTACACACAGAAGAATTATGAGTTTCTAGCTGGCTTTTAAATGATTTCATCTGATTGATGAAATCATTTAAAAGCCAGCTAGAAACTCATAATTCTTCTGTATGTAATGGAATTAACTTGTAACTAATAAAATATTTACACACGGGGAGAGCGGACACTCGGGGCGACATTTATGTGACTAAGATTATTAGAAAAAGAAATTGTTGGACGTCTTATGGCGTATCGACGTCCGCCATGGTTGAGGTAGGCTTACCATGGCAGGTGGGCCTAGTGAGGGTTGCCCACTCAGGAGTGGGACTCGAACGTAAGTGGTCTTTGACCGACTTACTCTGGGTAGTCTTATTTCCCATACATAGCCTGAGAGCTTGTCTCGCCTAAAGGTAGTAGTGGCAGGTGATGTAACCGCACCAGACTGGTTCTCACTCTGCGTCCCCTCTCCCCAGTGTAGCCTACCTGTTGACATGGAAACAGATTCAGTACTGTACATGTGTGCTTGGGTTATGCTTGGAGTAGCACATACCAAACAATGAGGAAAGCTGCTTGAACTGCTTCCCACACTACCCATGTATCAGGGAGATAAAGTCATAGGTCGGCAACATCTGCCCTACTTCCTGCGCATTTACTTTGTTTTCTGCCTTTGTTTAAAATTATTTATTTGTACATGATAGGGTGTATTGTGAAATGTGATTGCTAAATATTAATTAGCTGTACATTTGTTAACCCAATTTTATTATGTATTCATTAAAAATCCACAAAACCAGTGATATTTGCTACCATTTAGATGCAAGCAGTGTTGTCAAAGGCTCCTGATCAAATTGAGGTAGAGAAGTAAAATTTTGGTATTTCCCAAATTCCTTGTATAAATTTACGTACAAAATTAATTATTGATGAAACCAAGAATTCTCTAGAAATTTCACAAGGTGGAATATTATCTTCTGTTGTTTGTTTGACTTTAGATCTAGTTACTATAAAGCTAACTTGGTAACATTGCACTTAACTTGCAGTGAGATGTTTTTTTAAGGTTATGTTCAGCAAAAACAATCCGTATTTTTTCGGTATCTATGAAAGAAAGTCTTTACCAAATATTGCTTTATTACAAAATATCAACAAAATCTGAGAAAGTAGATAAGTAGTGCATAAACAACTAATGCAACCTAGCATTGTCTGCTTGGATAACATTAGTTGGTATGTTTATGTGTAAATGGCATTAGCATCTTTAGGAGTATTCAACTGCTCACCAAAACAAATACAAATATCTTTTTACCTTCATTAATTAAAGTGCATTAATTTATTATATATGAATGATAATTGTAGGCTTATATTTCATGTCTGGTGAGTGTTTGTATGTCATTACAGGGATGTTTGAGGATTGTCAAACTCCCCTACTCATCTTTATCTTAGTGTTAGATGCAGGGTGATTTTTGGAATTATTTTTCATAAAAAAAACTGTGTATTATGACACAGGAAAAACAATATTTTCTTTTAAAAGGTTTCGGGTTTTTCCAGTTTTTTGACTGATACCTTTTTGCATTTACAGATGGAGTTTAAGATTGGTTCTTCAAGGACAGTGGCCAGGACTTGCCCAGATAGTAAAAACCAGATTAGGTGTAACGTTACAACGCTGCTCGAAGGTTTCAGTTTTAGAGCCCCTTTGCCGAACGTTATTACCGCTCGTTTCTGATCCATGGGGTCATCAGACCAAAACTATTCTCTCTGAGGAAGAAATCACAGATGAAGAAGGTAATACTGTTGCTGGTTTAAAGACATATTGTTTTTATTAAAAGATTAATTCACTTAGTCTTGAGAAGCTATATAAGGGATATATTTTCTTGTTACAGTAGTGTGTTGTAGAATTTCAAAATGTTTATTGACAACTGTTTAGATTAGAAACCTGACTCCCAAGGCTGTCTTCTTGCTGCTATTAGCATTCTTATAAAGTTTTGTGTTGGAATCTGAAATATTTAGTTGCAATTTTTATTTCACTGTTTACAATTTTTTTCCAGCCATAAATTATGTTACAAGCGAAACATGGGAGGTGATTCGTGTGAGAGTGGATACGATGGTCGAGTCACGATGTGAAAAGTTAGCGTTGCTTGTGCTAAGAGTGTGCTTCAGGTAAGTTTTGATAACTCATGATTTTTCTAATTTTTTTATGGTTTAAATCATGTGGGAATACATTTCTATAAATTGTTTGCTCCACCTTCTTATAGTTGTCTGGCTAATAAAGGCTATCTCAAGATAAGAGAGGTGCGTTTCATAGTGATTTTCTTTGAAGTGCTCTTGTCTCCTAGGATGTCACACCCAACTTTAACAAGGGAATGTATTGAAGACATTTTTTAACATTCAGGGCTAAAATTAGAGAAAAATAACATGCTTTCCCTTTTTTACAGATGTATACATTTACAGTCAGAAGGAATGGTGGTTCCACTCTACACAGAAGAAGATCATAACCATTTTGTTGATCTTCACTTTGTTCTGTTGTATAAGTTTGAACGAAATGAGTTTGTAGAGGAGGTGAGTGTCAAACCTATTCTTACTTTCCATGCACTATTAGCTTTGTTTTGCTTATTTTCATTTTCATTTTTCTCTCCATTCCACTTGTCTATTTCCACCACCTCCCTCATGTTCTACAGTTCTAAAAACTTCAGATTCTACAGTTTAAAACCCTCATATTTTACTATTTTAAAATATTGTCATCTGCGGGAACAAGCTTGGGGGTTCCCATTCTCCTGCTCGCCGCTATGCTTTCCTCTATTACTACTAAAATACAAAAGAGCTCAGAATTAATCCTTAATAGACACAAAAATTTATTTTAAACTCTTATGGTAGAGCCACATCATTATTTTGATAAGTCTTCCTGTGATCCTCTGTCTTTGTAATTCCCATGTAATCCTTTGAAAACTATAAGGCGTAATGTACGCGGGGGAAAACTAGTCCCTTCGACGTCATATCACATAATTTACTTCCTGTAATTGCCGGTTTTTTCTTTGATATGAAAATTTTACAAAATATATGACTATATATATCAGTGGAAAGAACAGTTAATCAGCTGTCATAGAGAATGCTGTAAAGTCCTATCTTGTATAGATTTTGTGCTAAAATGACTTTAGTAACATGTCCCCAAAAAAGTCCTCATTTGATGAAGGGTTGGAGCTCAAAGGGTTAATTCTGTTTACTTTCTCTGCCAAATGTCTCATCAAGATCCACAAATAAGTGGTGTGATCTTATTTCTCACTCAACACTCTCCTGTAGTGGCTTTATTATAAAGACTAATACTGTTGCTTATATCACAGACATAATCTCTAACTGACACAGTATTATCTTTTTACATTTCTCCTCAGCCTCGCTACCAACATCTTCACTAGAATTTTCACTGCTTAAATAGTCTTAATCCTTTGTAATATCCACATTGCAAATACATTTCATTTAACTAGGTATTTCTCATCTACGTTATTGTTTACCATCAATTATTACTACAGTTTTTATCAATTTTTGTCAGAAGCTGTCAGTGTCTGCAGTCAAGGTATTGATATTGATTAAGTTTAATATTGATATGGGTAGTTTCTTATCTTCGAAATGCCCAAATGTCTATCAACAACAACTGGTAAATGTAGGAATGTCTTGGGTTGGAGTTCTCTTGCTTGAGGGTGTACAGGGGCACACTATTCTATTTTAATTCTCTTCCTCTTGTTTTGTTAAAGTTTTTATAGTTTATATAGGAGATATTTATTTTAATTATGTTGTTCTTCTTAAAATATTTTATTCTTCTTCGTTTCCTTTCCTCACTGAGCTATTTTTCCTGTTGGAGCCACTGGGCTTATAGCATCCTGCTTTTCCAACTAGGGTTGTAGCTTAGCAAATAATAATAATAATAATAAAAATGATTGAATATTTCTTAACAGGTAAAAAAATTGGACATCAATGAAGGAGTTGAACTTGTCAGGCGTCTTGTTGGTAAACAAGATAAGCTCAAAGTATGGAAACATCGGCTAAAAATAGCAGACTTGGCAATCCAGATATTTCTGGCTACATCAATTGTCAAGAAGTACAGCCCTGATTTTGAGTAAGTTGATTATTCTAATTTGTGTTGAATATCATGTCCAACTAACTTACCTTTTGGGTTAGTATCCAAACCATTGCATTAAACTTTAGGTAAATGAAAGTGTTGACCAACTAGCAGACCCTATTGTTTTATCTATTATCAGTTCAGTTATATGTATTTTATGGTGTCTTATCATTCACTACTACATTTACCATTTTTATTTTCTAACCTAGTTAATCTCCATAATAATACCAAAGTATTTATAGGATGATATAATGGATAAAAATCAGTATCTTATTCCCAGAGTAGGATTAAAACGATCATCTGTTCAAAAAGATCTAATGCATGGTTGTTTTTAACCTATCGAGTTGATTAAATATGTAGTGCAGTTTTGTCTAGTTACCGACCCCCACATGGTCCAGTTGCTGTATGTAGGTAATGTAGCACATTAACAGCCCTACATATTTTGCGTTGAAGCCCAAATTTCAATCAGCAGTGAATGATGAATATGGCTACATATGCCTATAAAAAATTGTTGGTCTATATTTTCATTATGTCCAATTACAGATTATTCTGTTTTACATAATAATCTTGCCATTTTTATACTTGAACAAGCTTGAATATGGTCACCAATTAATATTATTAAAAACATGCAATCATGGATATTTATATGGCTTACATAACCCTATTAACTGTAGACTGCTGAATTTTGTGCCACAAAATTATAGTCATACCCACAATTGCTAATAAAAATTTTGTTATTTTTAATTGCGAGGCCAGACCTTTATTTGATGCTTTTCTATGATAAAACAAGTTTAACCTATGGAGTATGGGCAGCAGGTTTTTGACAAAGAATGTTAAAATCTTCCTCCGACTTCTACCAAGTATATCGCTTAGTTTGTTGCCTTATTTGGTAATGTCACATCCCAAGATTTGGTCATCGATTGGTTTCGTATGCTCCAGATTTCATAGTCAAGACTGTTTTCAGGTGTCTATGACTTTACAGTTGCCACATTCAATACTCCCCTTCTAATCTTCTCTGGTCTTATCCTGGTCAAGCAATATAGCTGTATTATCAACGCACTTAGTAATTCTGTATTGTCCCTCACCTCTTCTGTCTTCTAGTTAATTGTATGAGTCAAATACTGTTGCCCTTTGGCTCCCTCAGGGCCTACAATGATTTATCTAAAATTGACTTGTATAAAGATAAAGGCATTTGAATGGTTTTCATACTCTTACCATTTCATTGGCTTTCAAGTATGATTTGTAGCAAATACACTTCTGCTTTTTTATATGGGGTTATGCCTGTTTTATTTCCTTGGTGAGTCCATGCAGAGTAACAAATTTTGGTGGGAGAGGGATTAATAAATGAATATCATCAAAAAGCAATACAGTATGAGTAAGAAGAAAGTATTATAAAAGAAGGCATTTTGTTATAGAAACTAAAGTTTTATTTCAGCAATTGTAGGTGTATTGGAAGGATTGATTTCCTATTAGGCATGCTTATCATGAACAGAAGATACAAGTTTCATATCCGTATTACAATAGTTACCGTATCATGACTAGATTCATCATCAACCTAATGAGGGACACCCAAGTCTAGATTTGTCGGAGCAACGCCCTTGCCTTCTATAGGAAGTGGATTAAGTTTATATGACACTTGTTAAGTACAGCACAAGTTGCCAGGCCATAGTATCGGAGTGGTCCCTACATCCTTGCTTATTGGTGAGGCTTCTTGACTTTCTGGAGATCACTGGGAAATGTAGTAATAGACCTATTCACCACTGGCTTAATAGGAAGGGCCCTGTGTTTTGTTTCCCTGTTCATTACCCATTGGTATAGTGTTCGAGGATGCCTACACTTTCCCTCCATTCAGCCTGATTTAGTGGCTAATCAACCAATTGTTGATCACTAGTTCTCAGGATGACCCTGCTGTCTCCACCAGTCCATGAAGTTGCTTCCATTTTACAGTTGGAGACTATTCAGCATTTCCTTTGAATGAAAGATTTTTTGCGAGGGACTGCTCAAATGTCTTGATACCTGTGACAATCCTCTGTTTGCTGTCTGTCAAGGAAAATGGGCCATCTGCTATTAGTGTTGTAGAAAAGGAAACTTCTAGCCTGAACATCTTCCTCACATATTGCACAACTTCCTCATCTAACTTTTCTGAGAGAGATTCCTTTCATTAATGCCTGTCGAAGGCTACAGCTCAGCCTTGAGCACAATCTTTTGACTGAAGGTCATGGATCTCTGCTCCTCAGGGGGGTTATCTATGCTCATTAGGAGCTTCAAGTAATCTTGCCCACCCAAAGACCTCAGGCTCCCGGAGTGGGACGTACCCTTGTTGTCAAGTCTCTGTTTACCTCATTGTAGCCTTTTAGAAAGTCATGAGACAAGACATCTGACTCAAAAGATTTCTTATTCTAGCCATGTTGTCGACTGAGTAGCTGAGTGTTGGATGGAGGCCTCTTCGTTTTGTGTCCGATTTCCTGGCCAAAACCCAGAACCTGTCAAGATACGACCGCAGGTTGGAGCTCAATTCGGTCCCCTCTCCTAGTGAAGTGTTACGTGGTAATCAAGTGAAGGTGCTTTTGACTCCTGTGGGGGCTCTGCGGTGCTAACTGAAGACAGCTTTAGCACTGACAGAACTAAGAAAGAGGTGTTGAAGAATTGTCTCTTTTTGGCTTCGTGAAACAGTCTGTAGATCATACGCCTAACTGCTGAGAGGGTTGAGGTACCAACTCGGACAAGAGTTTGCAAAGTCCATGGTATAGTTCCCACCTCTTCCTTCATGAAGAATTTTTAAATCAGCTAGGTAATGAAGGCAGAGTTTTAGTACATACATATACCAAGGCACTTCCCCCAATTTTGTGGGGTAGCCGGCATCAAACAAATGAAACAAAAAAGGGGACGTCTCCTCTCTATGTTCCTCCCAGCCTGACAAGGGACTCAACCGAGTTCGGCTGGTACTGCTAGGGTGCCACAGCCCACCCTCCCACATTATCCACCACAGATGAAGCTTCATAATGCTGAATCCCCTACTGCTGCTACCTCCACGGCCATCCAAGGCATCGGAGAAAGCAGCAGGGCCTACCAGAACTGCGTCACAATCGCTCGCCATTGATTCCTATTTTTAGCACGCTCTCTTGCCTCTCTCACATCTATCCTCCTATCACCCAGAGCTTCCTTCATCCATCCACCCAAACCTTTGCCTTCCTCTTGTACTTCTCCCATCAACTCTTGCATTCATCACCTTCTTTAGCAGAGAGCCATTTTCCATTCTCTCAAATATGGCTAAACCACCTCAACACATTCATATCCACTCTAGCTGCTAACTCATTTCTTACACCCGTTCTCACCCTCATTACTTCGTTTCTAACCCTATCTACTTGAGATACACCAGCCATACTCCTTAGACACTTCATCTCAAACGCATTCAATTTCTGTCTCTCCGTCACATTCATTCCCCACAACTCCGATCCATACATCACAGTTGGTACAATCACTTTCTCATACAGAACTTTCTTTACATTCATGCCCAACCCTCTATTTTTGTACTACTCCCTTAACTGCCCCCAACACTTTGCATCCTTCTGACTTACATCTTCTTCCACTCCACCATTTGCTGCAACAACAGACCCCAAGTACTTAAACTGATCCACCTCCTCAAGTAACTCTCCATTCAACATGACATTCAACCTCGAACCACCTTCCCTTCTCGTACATCTCATAACCCTACTCTTTCCCATATTAACTCTCAACTTCCTTCTCTCTCACACCCTTCCAAATTCTGTCATTAATCGGCCAAGCTTCTCTTCCGCGTCTGCAACCAGTACAGTATCATCCGCAAACAACAACTGATTTACCTCCCATTCCTGGTCATTCTCGTCTACCAGTTTCAATCCTCGTCCAAGCACTCGAGCATTCACCTCTCTCATTTTTTCCTTTATGAAGAATTTTTAAGGCAGCCAGGTAATGAAGGCAAGAGTTTAGTAGTGCCAAAGAGCATACATTTATACATACAAGGCTTTCAACACTAATTCTTGCGCTTATTGTGGTTACTCAAGTAGTTGTGTAGCCAGCCCATCTCCTTGGGACAGAAATCATCCTGTCTATGGTAATGTGTCATTGCGAGCCTGCTTGAAAGGTGGAATGACTAGCTCTATTTTTTTTTTTTTTTTTTGTAAGCTACACTCCTGAGCTCCGTTATTTTAAATGAAATCTATATAAAAAAGTTTTCCTCCATCCTCCCATTTGTCATCATACACCAAGTATTTAATTTTGGACTGCATCTTCCCTTTTGAGGAAGGAGGTCTCTTTCACTGACCAAATATCTTTCACTGACCAAATACCAGGTACATACCAAGTACATCCCAGACCCTATCACCCTACTCATCCCAGTGGGTAGATAAGGAGTTGGGAGACATCTCCCTTGCTCCTGCATTGGATGAGGAAGATTGGCTTACTTGAATAAAAATCCCAGCCAGTTTGGGTTTTTGGGGGACTTCCTAGCCACTAGTGAGTCTCCCTGTTTTAGGGAACGAAATGTTTGGATACTCGTAGGAACAAATAAAAAATGAAAAAAGTCATTTGTATTTATCCTAACTTTACAAATCTGGGGTCCATTAAGGTGCATGACCTGGCCCCTGTTAAACAATGTTATTTTGGAGTTTCTTCAAAGTATTTCCTTTTTTGTTTCTCAACCATTTTTTTTATTTGAAAAACCATTATTTTATCAATGTACATGTTACTTTTAAAAGTCACTATTTTTCATTTGCAAGTTTTTTTTTGGTAAAAGTGAATGTACAAAATGTGGAATGTGGTCTATAAAATTCCCTATCTTTTTATATCTGAGTAACAAAGAGCTGTTAAAGTTAAAAAAAAAGCAGCTAATTTTCCTCCAAATATTTTATGTTTTGAGAAATTGAGCCTCAAAGTTTCTTTATAAAGAAGATTCTTTGAATAGACAAGTATTTATAAGTATGGGCTTTTAGCTGCTATTTTTCCACACCGCTGGAGATCGTGAGGACATCATCTTACTTCAGGGTTATTTACTAACCAGAGGTGAGGCCCTTCCTTCAGATCTGAAAATATCACACCCATATATATTGGTGTGCTACTGCTGTTAACACACATTTGGGTTCTCTTCAAATGTCATCTTAAATGTGTTATATATTAGAGTTGGTATGTTAAGTAAAGTCTAAGTAAGTTAACTTTAAAATAGTTTATTCTTTAAGAACAGTGTTAACATCTCCATCACAGGAGTATAGATGGTTTGGTCGGATGACCATTCCGTATGACATCTAAAAGTGAACTGATACAAATATCCAATTTCATACTAAAGTTTACACAGGTATCTCAGCATTTATGGAATTATAGTAAACACAACATTTATACCGGAAGATACTTGTTCCGTTCTCACAGACAACTTCTTTCTCACAGGGCTTGGTTGTGTTTACTCTTCATGAAAAATGTTACATTGCTGAGGTTTGGCAATCGCATCCTGCTTAGAATATAACTATGGCAGTTCTCACACTTCTCTTACTTCCACAATGACCTGTAGGTCATGTGTTTTAAACAAGTAATATCTAATATATTACATATACACAAATATAGCCTCCTGGCTATTACAGAGGTAACGTGTTTTCCTAACATTCGCATGACGGCAGATTGATCCCTGCCTGGGACGGTGAGTTTAAACTGTTTACTGGGGAGGCCACTGCTAGGGTTGGGCACCATAGTTGGTTGTTGGTCTTGGCCGCCGGACGTTTTGATGAGCATCTATTCTGATGAAACTAGAACTGAAGCCCGACACCTTTAACCTTATATGTACCAAATGCGCACAATTGAGCAAAACTGGCTATCTTAATATGCTCTTGTCTGTCTTGCCTTACTGGGGAAATTTCCACTCTTTTGTCCTATTTAATTATTGTCTCCTGACATTATATTTATCTTTTGGCATAATTTTTACATGAAATTTGTAAAAATATAAATGAGCAGACAAAAAGAACTTACTGCAAACGATTACTTATGAATACCACATAGTATTTAAGGGAAACATAATTTATTTCTCTGAAAATCATAGAAAATCGTGGAGGTACTGTATATGGGATTCTAAAATAAATAGCTTTACTTGAAATTTTTTAAGAAAAAGTAAATAAATAGGTACAAAAGTCAGAAAAGGGTTGCCTATGAGACCAGTCACACTTATATAAATATATGAAAAGGACTTTATAGCAATAAAACAAGTTTTTTCCATTAAAGAAACTATTTGAAACTTCAAATATAAAAATTCTTTGAATGTCCAAAATTCTAAGCCAGAGGTCATCAGTAATGCTGCTAAGGTTAACTTCCCACCTCAACCTCTCTCTTAGTTCTGAGGGAAAGTCAAAGGTAAAGAGTTTTTAACCACCTCATTAAGAAATTCAGTAGCCATCTTGCTCGGAGGACTTAAGATTTGTATGACTAGGAAAAATACAATTTGGTGTTATTACTGACTTCAACAACATAGTTGTGTGCTTAGTATGAATGTGTCTGACTCACAATCTGTGGGTCCAGAGTTGAGCCCCCTTCATAGCCCGATAATTTTTATTAGTGCCTTGCTAACCTTATAAGCTAGGAATGTTGGGTTGGACCCTAGAGTTAGTTCTATTTGCTGAATAATCATGATTGCATTTTGGTGGTCTTGAGGATATTGTGAGCACTTATGAGTGACCTTCCTTTAAATCTTTCAACTTTACATTGCTCCAACTTTTACATGCCATTGAAAAACAAAAACTTGCAGGCAAGGATTATGTGTAGAAATGTGACTTGAGGTTTTGTTAAATTGCGTTATAGAAATGATTTGTTTTCCCTTGTTAGATTTCTTTTGAATTATATAGTTTGTTATACTGTTGATTTTATATTTCAGTCATGTGTTTCATGAATGGTGTAATGTGCAGGAAGCATTGTCTGTTGAAGATACAGCTATCACAGCAACTATACGCAAGTATATCCAGCTCTCCGAGTCGTCAAAGCACCTGTATGCCATGTCAAGAGTATTACATGAAAAGGTGTGTATGGGATTTTTAGATTTATCACTATGTGAATCATAGCTTCATGTTGAAATTTATCAATTAATATTTATAGGTTGTGGTTGCAACTAACCATGATTAGCATTTGTCTTATATTATTCAACATAGCCGTATATGATGAAACATCTGATTTTTAGAAATATTTTATTTGGGATTTTTCTGTCAGAAACTAATTGTAGCTTTTTGGTATTGATTTAGAAAAGTTTTAAGTTTTATGTAATATGTGTAAATGCATTTATTGTTGAAGTTGTATTTGATTTCTCTCTTGGGAATTATGGTTTTTTTTATTTTAAAAGTATTTCCGGTGATAAATCGTTACTCGTGCTTACCCAAGTTTTGGATTTATTCAAGTATTGTGATTTATTTTCCATAAAGTGATTACATGTACCTGTTTATTTAGCATGTAAATCAATAGCAAAATTATTCTGGACACAATGCATGTCTAAAGCTATTTACCAAAATCATATTGACTTTTCTCTAACATTCCACCTTGTTGAGAACATCAAGGAAAGTAGTAAAAAAGAATATGATCAGTTAATAGGCAATGTAGGTTTGGCTGGTCCAGATTCAGACTTTGGCCCCCCAAAAATATCTCTCATATTTGTGAGTTTTTAGCATGATTACAACTGTATATGTTTCAGTAACGTGGCAAGATTATTAGTTGAAATTAGGAAATAAGCTCCCAATTTAGATTGATAAGTGAGATTTTACTTGAATTTTTTTTTTGTTAAGAAAAAAACAATTAGAATAGCGCCAACGTTATCCCTGCGTGTCGTAAGAGGCGACTAAAAGGGACGGGACGAGGGGGCTGGGAACCCCCTCTCCTGTAAAAGTATCCTGTGAGACAGCAACAAAGAGATGGAGTTGGGGGGAGAGTGACTGCTCCCCGCACTCTAGTTTTGGGGTGTTTGAATGTGCGTGGATGTAGTACGATAGAGAGTAAAAGATGTGAGATTGGAAGTATGTTTAGAAGTAGAAGGATGGATGTATTGGCCTTGTGTGAGACAAAGATGAAAGGAAAGGGTGAAGTGATGTTTGGTGAAATGTCTGGTAGAGTGTCTGGGATTGAAAGGGGAAGAGCGAGAGAGGGTGTGGCTTTATTGCTGAGTGAATGGATGACAGGTAAAGTAGTGGAATGGAAGGAGATATCATCTAGGTTAATGTGGGTGAGGGTTAGGTTGGGTAGGGAATGTTGGGCGTTTGTCAGTGCGTATGGGCCAGGTAGTGAGAAAAGTGAAGAAGAGCGGAATGAGTTTTGGAATGAATTAACTAGGTGTGTAGAAGGACTGGGTAGAAGGAATTATGTAGTTGTTATGGGTGACTTAAATGCTAGAGTGGGTGCTGGAGAGGTAGAAGGTGTCATTGGGAAGTATGGCGTACCAGGTGAAAATGAGAGTGGTGAGAGACTGGTAGATATGTGTGTTGAACAAGAGATGGTAATAAGTGCTAGCTTTTTAAAGAAGAAAGATAAAAATAAGTATACATGGGTAAGAGTGGCAAATGGAAGAGTAGTAGAAAGGGCATTAATGGATTATGTGTTGATAACTAAAAGAATGTTTGGAAGATTGAAAGACGTGCACGTGTTTAGGGGTATGGCTAACGGTATGTCTGATCATTTTTTGGTGGAAGGAAAATTGGTGGTAGCAAAAGAGTGGGGGAATAGAGTAGGTGGATGTAAAAGGGAGCTAGTGAGGGTTGAAGAGCTAATAAAACCTGGGGTAAAAAGTAAATATCAGGAAAGGTTGAAAATGGCATATGGCGAGGTGAGAGTAAGAGAAACTGGTAATTTAGAGGAGGAGTGGAAGTTAGCAAAAGAAAATTTTGTTGGGATTGCAAGTGATGTATGTGGCAAGAAGGTTGTTGGAGGCAGCATGAGGAAGGGCAGTGAATGGTGGAATGAAGGAGTGAAGGTAAAAGTGGAAGAGAAAAAGAGGGCTTTTGAAGAATGGCTGCAGAGTAATAGTATAGAGAAGTATGAAAAATATAGAGAGAAAAATGTGGAAGTAAAGCGCAAGGTACGTGAGGCAAAGAGGGCAGCTGACCTGAGGTGGGGTCAGGGACTGGGTCAGTCATATGAAGAGAATAAGAAGAAGTTTTGGAAAGAAGTGAAGAGAGTAAGAAAGGCCGGCACAAGAATTGAAGAGACAGTGAAAGATGGAAATGGAAGGTTGTTAAAAGGAGAGGAGGCAAGGAAAAGGTGGGCGGAATATTTTGAAAGTTTGCTGAATGTTGAGGATGATAGGGAGGCAGAGATAATTGCTGTTCCAGGTGTTGAGGTGCCAGTGATGGGAGATGAGAATGAGAGAGAGATTACAATAGAGGAAGTGAGGAGAGCACTAGATGAAACGAGAGTAGGAAAAGCATCTGGTATGGATGGTGTGAAAGCTGAGATGTTGAAGGAAGGGGGTGTGACTGTAATTGAATGGTTGGTGAGATTGTTTGATGTGTGTTTTGTGTTGTCAATGGTACCAGTAGATTGGGTCTGTGCATGTTTTGTACCACTATATAAGGGTAAGGGAGATGTGCATGAGTGTTGTAATTCAAGAGGTATTAGTTTGTTGAGTGTAGTTGGAAAAGTGTATGGTAGAGTACTGATTAATAGGATTAAGGATAAAACAGAGAATGCAATCTGGGAAGTACAGGGGGGTTTTAGAAGAGGTAGGGGTTGTATGAATCAGATTTTTCCAGTTAGGCAGATATGCGAGAAATATTTAGCAAAAGGTAAGGAGGTGTATGTTGCGTTTATGGATCTGGAGAAAGCATATGATAGAGTTGATAGGGAAGCAATGTGGAATGTGATGAGGTTATATGGAGTTGGTGGAAGGTTGTTGCAAGCAGTGAAAAGTTTCTACAAAGGTAGTAAAGCATGTGTTAGAATAGGAAATGAAGTGAGCGATTGGTTTCCGGTGAGAGTGGGGCTGAGACAGGGATGTGTGATGTCGCCGTGGTTGTTTAACTTGTATGTTGATGGAGTGGTGAGAGAGGTGAATGCTCGAGTGCTTGGACGAGGATTAAAACTGGTAGACGAGAATGATCATGAATGGGAGGTAAATCAGTTGTTGTTTGCGGATGATACTGTACTGGTAGCAGACACAGAAGAGAAGCTTGACCGACTAGTGACAGAATTTGGAAGGGTGTGTGAGAGAAGGAAGTTGAGAGTTAATGTGGGTAAGAGTAAGGTTATGAGATGTACGAGAAGGGAAGGTGGTGCAAGGTTGAATGTCATGTTGAATGGAGAGTTACTTGAGGAGGTGGATCAGTTTAAGTACTTGGGGTCTGTTGTTGCAGCAAATGGTGGAGTGGAAGCAGATGTACGTCAGAGAGTGAATGAAGGTTGCAAAGTGTTGGGGGCAGTTAAGGGAGTAGTAAAAAATAGAGGGTTGGGCATGAATGTAAAGAGAGTTCTATATGAGAAAGTGATTGTACCAACTGTGATGTATGGATCGGAGTTGTGGGGAATGAAAGTGATGGAGAGACAGAAATTGAATGTGTTTGAGATGAAGTGTTTGAGGAGTATGGCTGGTGTATCTCGAGTAGATAGGGTCAGGAACGAGGTGGTGAGGGTGAGAACGGGTGTAAGAAATGAGTTAGCGGCTAGAGTGGATATGAATGTGTTGAGGTGGTTTGGCCATGTTGAGAGAATGGAGAATGGCTGTCTGCTAAAGAAGGTGATGAATGCAAGAGTTGATGGGAGAAGTACAAGAGGAAGGCCAAGGTTTGGGTGGATGGATGGTGTAAAGAAAGCTCTGGGTGATAGGAGGATAGATGTGAGAGAGGCAAGAGAGCGTGCTAGAAATAGGAATGAATGGCGAGCGATTGTGACGCAGTTCCGGTAGGCCCTGCTGCTTCCTCCGGTGCCTTAGATGACCGCGGAGGTAGCAGCAGTAGGGGACTCAGCAGTATGAAGCTTCATCTGTGGTGGAAATGTGGGAGGTTGGGCTGTGGCACCCTAGCAGTACCAGCTGAACTCGGCTGAGTCCCTGGTTAGGCTGGAGGAACATAGAGAGTAGAGGTCCCCCCCCCCTTTTTTTTTTTTTTTTTTTTTTTTTTTTTTTTTTTTTTTTTTTTTTGGATGTCGGCTACCCCCCAAAATTGGGGGAAGTGCCTTTGGTATATGGATGGAATAAAAATCTTATTTGATATGGACTGAATTGAAAAGTTTTTTCATTTTGATTTATGATTTTTGTAATACAGGTATCTTTGATATTCAACTGTCTTGTAATACTCCTGAGTTCTCTTGTAAAATTGTTTCAGTTTCTCTTCAGATTATATATCTTATATGAATTGATATATATATATATATATATATATATATATATATATATATATATATATATAGATAGATAGATAGATAGATAGATTGATTATGCTTTGGTGGTCCATCATCAATTTGAAATGTGATTGCTCACTGTACTTTGTGTTTATAATTGAAGATCAAGTATATTTTAAAGTCTTGCTATCAGTTCTTACTTATTTTTTGTTTTTCGAGATCTTGATAGAGTTATAATTTTTTACACTAATTGAAAATTTCATCTTAATTTTCAGTCTGGCAGCTACTTGGCATCTCTAGTCACAGAGCTACTTATTCGAGCTCTTACCACGGATATGAACAGCTTGGAGGCTCTCAAATTGAGGGCTGATAAGGACAGCTCAAAGGCAGAGCAGTTATATTTGGAACATCAGATGGCTACAGGTTTCATGGATTTGGGGGCAGTGTTTACCCAGCATAAGAATGTGGCAAGAGAATGCATTCTCACAGCTTTCAGTCTTCATCCCACTTCAGATCGCTTAGGTCTTCTCAGTAGTTATGTGAATGCGCAGTCGCCTCCTCACACGCATGCAGGAGACTCGAGCGTATGTAAAAATCCTTCTGTGGAAGAGTTACAAGGAGAGCGAATGATGATGGGGTCACCTGTTACATCGCTTTCCCCTCTGCCATCCACTGACATGTATGCTCATTCTGAAGTTTTAAATGGAATGAGTAGCAGCAGCCTTCCTTCTGCCTCTCCTTACCCTTACACTCCAGCTCCTTGTAATGATTCCAGTGATCAAGAAAACAGCAGGACTCAAGCATCCGTTGAACAAGTGAAAAGTCAAAGAGACACGTGTCAAGAGGGAAACAATGGCGATAATTCTCTTAATGATAGTGATATGTTCAGTGCACAAGAAGGTGAAGAAAATCAGGGTTTGGAACCTCCTAGTGCAGAAGGTCTGCAAGTAAATGATTATTCGGATCAGTACAATGTAAGCCGTTATTCCCCGTGTACCAGCCAACCTAAAGATCCTCCTCCAGAGGAGCAGTGCACTGTAGATATACCCATTGATACGGGACAGGATAATTCTAGTGTTATACATAGGCAAGATTCTCAGTTTCCCATTTTGAGTAGTGATGCTCAGGTGACAGGAAGTGTTAAGTTACATTATACCAAAGAAAGCGAGGCTGATAAATCTGAAATATCAGGCGCAGGCAGTGTTAGTGAAGATAAAGTTGCAACAGAAACTAAAAGTAAAGAAGACATTGACTCTATGGACACATTTTACAAAAGTACTGAAAACTTTATCAAACAGTTGCGAGAAGAACCTCCGAAAAAGTCCCCAACCCAGACCTCTGGAGAGGTTTGCGAAAATTATGACATCTTGACACAGCCCAACCAGGTCCTTGACAGTCAGGAGTTGGGTTTATCAAAAGAGCTGTGTGATGACTTGGCAGTGGTGCTTAGCAGTCCGCGGTGGCAGGTTCTATCTTGGATGTTAGACCGCCATGAGTTGCTGGGCATCTGTGACAGATATTTGCACGATGCCGATAGTGCCAAGAACCTTACCAAAGAGTTGAAGTATCTTAACATTGATTACAGTTTATTTAAGCACATGCCGTCTGCAGAAATAAATGAATTTACTGGAATTGAGAAAGGCTACGAACATTTCATTGAGTATGAGTCAGAGAGTGAGTATTCAGCGGGAGAATATCAGGTGGCGGATATTAAAGGGAACGTGGATCCAGACATGACGGAAATTGCAAGGAAGAAGAAGAGAAAAGAAGATATCAAAAAGGCTAAACAGAGAAACAAGATGTATGATTCTGATTCAGATTCTCACGGAAGATTAAAAGACTCGCCTCGATATATGGCGTCGTACTCTGACTCGGAAGAGTCGGATGCTGATCCTAAGAATAAGACATTATTGATAAAGATGGATCATGATGGAAGTAGAATTGAAGGTAAAAGAGTGACTGCTGTTAGTAGTCAAGACAGAAGTAAACGAATAAGAATTGATGCTGGAACTGGCAAAATTAAACGTGATAGGATTGATTCGGATCGTGGGAAAGTTCGACAAGAGAGAAATTTGATGAACACTTTACGTTTGTTCAGACACAAAAAGTATAAAGAACCAAAAGTTGATACAAAGTTAGGTGTAATTCCTAAATCTTCGAGTTGTTATGCTCCACGTCTAAGTTCTCTTAACGTACATCCTAAAGTTGTGCTGACAGAGCGAGATCGATCTACCACAAACGATCAAATTCAAAGTGGAGTCACAACTGTCATGGCAGGATCAAAGAGGCCAGCCCCAACTTGTAGTATTCCGTCTAGTCAGTCACGAGGATCTTGGATATATGCCGGGTCGTTAGTGGCACCCCCTAACTCAGCTAATAGTACACGGGCTGTAACTCCGATTTCTGTTCCTCGTTCTTCTGCTGCTTCTGTGCAGTGTTATTTACGTAGCAAAGATGGTAAGGTCCGTATGGCACCACTGAGTCGAGCACTGCTTAATAATGCAAGACCAGCAAATCCAGTGGGAGGAAATACAGAAAAGAAAGCTTTGGACACGCCTACATCTGGCTACATGGATTCGTACACTAAGTTCTTACTGCAAAGTAAAAAGTCAAGTGTAACGTTGGTCAGGAAAAATATGACCCTTGATGCTAGTCTAGACTATCTTGAAAAACAAGGTACAACCGTTACTTTTAAGTCACATAAGGGATCAAATACCCATGCTTTAGCCAATGCTCAGAAAAATGTTTTGAATAGAATAATGTCTCCAGAAAATGCTTTATCAGCAATGCGGGACCGATTCAATGAGAGAATGCCAGTGCGTGCTATTGCTATGCCAGTCAGCAACAATGTTCCCAATATGCCAACCGATAAAAGCAGCCCTGCTAACTTGAGTCGTGTCCTTCCTAAAGGTACTACAGTGGTCCGAAAGCCTAAAGCTGATGGGGCAGGTCCTAGTGGACTAAATAATGGTGGTGGTCCTAGTGGTGGAGCAGTCAGTCCAAGGGCAGTTATTACTCGGCCTGGAGGATTTTCTGCTGTGGTTGCACGACCATCAATCACTGTTAGCAATGCATCTTTGCGCACTGGTAACTCTATAATGTCAGTGAGAAATAGCTCTGCAACTATACGAACTCCTGTGTCTCGTGGGATAGTTGTAGCTGGGAGTTCAGGGACTTTGGAAGCAACTGCAAGTAATAGTACAACATCATTACCTGTCAGTTCTTCAATTGTTACATCAGCCGCGGCGATTGGATCTGTAACCATGTCAATGCCGGCCCCTTTAGTCTCAGCCACGGTGGTAGGAAGTGTTCTCAATTCCAACAGTCTTAGTTCCCCCATGGGAACACTAGGTGGTAGTAATGGCCAGCAGCCATGGGAAAATGCTCTTGATGACAGTGTTAGTGACAGCTCACCTACTGAATGTTCAGTTGCACTGACACAAAACATGAGCACTACCCGTGGGGCAACCACCTGCACCACCACCGTGGCCAGTCCTCCGGGGGACGTTCGGGCAGCAAGTATGTTAGAAACTTTATTGAGGGACCGTCCCATTCCAGCCAGCCCTCTTCAGTCACCAACTACAACTGCAACAACTACTATAACTGCAGCATTGCCTCAGACTCTGACTTCGATAGTTGGTGGTACCAGTATTCCGATCACTGTGTCAGGTGAAGGTCAGGTAACAAGTGCAGTTATGGGAGCTTTAGCTAATACAGGCAACAGTGGTAACAGCGTTGTAATTGCTGGAGGCTCTAGTAATAACAGTGGTGTTATTGTAGCAAGTGGTATGGTTGGTGGTGCAGCAGGCAGTGGGGTAGTGGTAGCAAGTGGAGGAGTTGTAAGCAATACAGGTGTAGTAACTGCAGGCAATAGTGCTCTGGGTGGTGGTGATGGAAGTGCAGCAGTCCAGCAAGTTCTTGTTCCTGGGCAACTTGTTCAGGTACATACGAGTGATGGCTCAACAGGACTCGGAATTGTGCACTCATCTTCTCTTGATCTGAGGCTTCCTGCTGGTACTAGAGTCATCAAGTCAAGTAGTGGACCCGTCAGAACTACAGCTAGTCAGCAGCATCAAGTGATGGGAGTTATAAATCAAGCTGGCGGCAGACAAGTTAATGTTTTACATAATGTGAAGATACTTCAAAATGTTCAAAATAGGCAAATTGTACGCACAGTGGTTGTTCCACACTCTGTAGCAGTTCAAGGACTTGGATCCCATCAGGCTTCTCACCTAAAGCCTCAACTGGTAGCTCTCAGTAGTCAAGGAACAAGCACTGCTACGTCTCCTACCGGTGTAGCCACCGAAGCTACTATTGTCCAGACTCAAGGAGCTGGTGGTACTGTAAGAGCAAAGATACCGTCGTCTACAATTGTACAGAAAGTTCTTGGTCGTGGTGGTCTTGTCATCCGTACTTTGCGTCCTCAGGCACCAGCAAATCAAGTAGTAGGTGAGACATCAGCGTTTGAGGAAGGACTCGGAGCAAAGTTACAGCAGCAACAACAACAAACTGTTGATGAAGATAAAAGTACGGGAACTGCCACCACAACTGTGGTTGCCAGATTACCGCAAGATGAAGGCCTGGGAGAACGTCTCAGTCACTATCTGAAAACTGCACTTGTGAGCTCTACAAGTACTCAGAGTGTTGGAACTCAGACTCTTACTACTGCTGTAAAACCTTCAGCTGGCCAGTGTGTGACTCAAGTTGCTATGAATCATTTACGTGGGGGCAGCAGTGCTATTGTGTCCTTGGGTGGTGGTGGAGTTCAAGGAATTAGTGTGCAATCTAGCAGCACAGCTTCAACTAGTCCTGCCCCATCTTCTCAGCAGGCTGGCTTAACATCTCTGCCTCTAACTCCAACTAATGTTGTTAGCTCTGAGACTTTAGAGCAACTTAGAGAATTTGAGTCTGTTTTCGAGAAGGTATCAAACAAGTCCGGTAAAGACACAAATGAGGGAGAGGCTAGTGCTGAAAGCTATTCTGGTGCAACTGTATCGTCAGAAGAGTCTATGATAGCAGCTCAACTTTTGAGTATGGCCAATGATACTCCTGTAGTCACTACTTCTTCCAATTATGTGTATTCAGTTCCAGCAAGTGTGTATGAAGCTGGTAGTACTAGGTTAACTGAGGGGACCTACATAACCATTCCCAGCACAACTCAAGCAGGTAGCACATTAATTCTTGTAAATCACAGTGGTGGTGGCACAGGTTTAGTCACAGTTGCTGGAGGTGTCCAAGGGCAACACCCTCCTTCTGCACCATCTCCAACTTTGTCGTCAACTTCCTCCCATTCCTCAATCGCTTCGTCCCCATCTTCCACCTCAAGTAAAAATAAAAAGCAACCACCAAAGCCAAAAGTTGTTCCTCCCACAACTCCTCCAGCTGTACCCAAGCCAAAGACTCCTCCTCCACCAAAAACCCCAGCTCCAAAACCTACAGTAGCAAAACCACAAGTTGAAGAAAGTGACGAGCTTAAAGCACGTATACAGGTAATTCTAGAGCGGTATAAGCAAGATTTGGCTATTACACCCCAGCCTCAGCCAGCTCCTCGAAATAGGAAAAATTGCCCCCCTCCAAAAAGTGATGGAAAATCTTCAAATAAAAAGAAAAGTGGAGTAAAAAAAGTGGAGGGAAGTGCTGGGAATAGTCCTGCTGTATCGGAAGGATCTATTGCAGGATGCCCATCGCCTAGTCCTTCACCAGGTCCTGCCAGTGATAGTTCTGTTGGGTTAAGTGGGAACTCAACAGGTGTGGGGAGTATCCAGTACACTGGTCAAGGTTTATCCTCTCAAGGAACAGGAACTACTACAGGAACAATAATTTCAGAAGAAAAGGTAAAGACCGAGAATAATATTAAAGTTGAAACAGGTCAAGATGTGGTGGCAGCAACTGGTCCCCAGTTATTACAGGGTATGATGGTTTCAAGTGTGAAAGTTGAAGGAGGCAGTGTAACAGGTACTACTACAAGTCTCCCTCAGAGTTTAGCTGGAGGCAGAGTGGTGCAGCTTATTCGCCATGGAGGAAAAGTCACGGCTATTACAACTCGTCAACCTCTTAACAAAATCAAAACCAGTGGTCAGTCTGGCCCTCCACCAAATGTCACGATTCAAGGTCGTATAAACATGAATGACCTTATGGAAAGTCATATTGCTTCTCTTTTGACTGGGGGTACCCAAGCTATAACACAGAGTCCAACTGTGGTGAGCAAAATCATACAGCAACAAGCAACTGGTCATCCAACAGTTCAGCAAGTTGTAATGCAACCATCATCAGCAGGTTCACAAGTTTTACAACAAGTTTCAGTCCAGCAGATTCCATCCACTCCAACAAAAGCTCATCAACAGCAGCAAAAATGTGGGGTCATCCAGCAGCTGACTAGTGGTGAAGAACTGTTGGGTCTGACAACACCACCTCGCTCCTTGCATGTAAATCTTCCTGCTTTGTCTGCAACAGTGTTAAGTTCTACAACCAGTGTAGCAAGTGCAGTTACAAATACTCAGACTATAGTGAACTCTCCTGTAATAATGAACACATCTGGAAATACTTCGGGTCCCTCTCCTCTTTCTGTACCACCCTCCTCACCTTTAACGCCTCAGACCCATCCAGTTACATCTCCTAACCAGCCAGTATCTGCATCTCCTCATACACTATCACCAGCTAATGAGCAGCCTCCTACTCCCTCTTCTTTTCAGATGGGAGAAGAGAGTAATAGTAGTGAACAAAGCGTGGGTGATGGAGCTGGACCACTGCCACCCTTTTTTACCTTGAAGTCATTTATTATGCAGCAGCCACAGCAGAAGCAAAGATCTCAGAGTCAGCAATCCCAACAAGAACAGCAATCTGGTCATGACAAAAGCTATTCCACTGCCAGTGAACAGAATTTTACATCAACTGTCACGCAGGCTGTGTCATCTGTTATAAACTCGCCTGTAAATAAACCACAGCGTGGTAACCAAACACATGTTCATCTTCATCACAATCAGCATCCAAGAAAACCGGCATCCGTCATTCGCACAGGTGGAAGCTCTGGTCGAATTCTAGTTGGTGGCACAGGTGAAGGAAATGGAAAAAGTGTAAGCCATAATGTCACATCTCCTTTGCTTAGTAGTGGAACAGGAGATACCAATGTCCCTTTGTCTCCTATGTCCGGCTCATCTAGTCTGGAAAGTTCACCTGCCACAACACAATCACGCATCCGTTTGGCATCTCGACCGCAAGACATGAGAAGCAGTTCTATTGATTCCTTAAAAAGTGATCTGAGTAAGTAGCTATCCTGTTTGAAAACCTAAATGTGATGATTTTTTTTATTCAATTTTTTTTTTTTTATAAATCTGGGAGAACTTAAGATACCAGGTAAGATCTTTAGATGTGTATGTTTTATCCTTGTGTACATTAAGCTTCCAGTACTTAAGCTGAGCACAGTGGTGTCCGTTATCTGTATTTGTTGTTTTCCTGTGTTGTATCGTAGCTTGGAATTGTCCTCTTATTATTTATTTTGTGTGATTGTGTTTGTAATTTATTTATGAGATGCTAGTCCATACATACGATAAGATCATCGAAGTGGTATCATATCAGTCAGTGCTGTTTACATTTCTGTGATAAGTTCTTTAATCTTGGGGTTGATATTTCTCTTAAAGATGAAAATCTATTTGACCCTGAGGAGTTTCCATCGGTGAAATCTTGCAGTCACTTAGATTTTCTTCTAAAGTTGTGTTGTAAATATGTTCTTGAAAGATTTTTACTTTTTTAAGGTTTATGATTTCTCGTAGTGATCAGGGTTTTATACATATTTGATTTTGTGCACCATTTTTCAGTATTAAAAGTTTCACCTAATATGATGCGTGTAGTATACAATAGTGTAGGTTGCATGTTTGTAAAACAAAGGCCTATGTTATTAATACTTCCTCATATAATGATAGATTAGTAAGTCTGTTATGAATTTACTGTATTTTATGTTGATTTTTTTTTTCATTTTGTATTTGCACAATAGTATATTTGTTATTGTTTTCTTTTCTAGCTTTATTCATTCCTTTCATTCATAAATATTTTTTCTCTATCATGCATCAACCTTTTCCTGTCTTTTCATTTTCCTGTATTTTCGTTTTCTTTGCAAATATCATTTTTTTTTGTAAATTCCTTTACCATTTTTGTTGCATATTTTTTTCCTGTATTCCCTTTCATCATTTTACTTACACCCCTACTAAGATTTAGCAGAAAAGTTAATAAAGGAACAGGGTTTTATCTAGCAGATCAAAGACATTCATGGACAAAGACATTCATGGACAAAATAAACCTTAAATTTTAATGTTCAGAGATATTTTTATCACTGGAGTTTTTTTCTTAACCAAGTAGATCCTGGAAAAATTTATGTAGAATCCAATGACACAATATTTGTTGGCCAAGTTATCATACTATAAAAAGATACAGAAACATAATTAGCTACCCCATCCAGTCTGTATACTTGGAAATCATCAGTTCTTTTACTAAGTACTGCTATTGCTCTAATTTGGTTTCTCTATAAAATTATATATTGTTACTACTTGGGGAAAGTTCACATTGTTACCTTCAACATCGTTCATAGTTTAATTAATCGCTTCTTGTTCCCTTAAAGACCAATTAACAAAATAGCAAAAGATGGTTGGCTTTTTCATTCAGTAGTCCTCATGCAACACATTAATAATTCTACACTTATTCCAGTGTGAAGTTAACAGTGAGTGATATTAATGAATATGACCCTACTTATCCTTTTGACTGTTGATATCAGGTGTTGCTAACAGTTGACAGTCTGTTTCGCTGATAAGTATTGAACAGCCTCTACTTTTTTTCTCATTCAGCTGTTTTGTTAAATCTTATCTTGGTATACAGCTGTTAAGTTTTTTCCCAACTATTTATCAGTGTTGATATGACCATGGAAATAGTTTGGTGTGGTCTTTTCTTTCAGTCCACTTCATTATGTAAATTCAGAAGAAAACTGAGACAATACTGTAGCTTCAGCGCCATTTTCTATCCTTAGAAAACATTGTTCGTTATCCCAATTGTCATGGAAGTACAATAAAAAATTTTAGCGTAGGAGACTAGATAGTTTAGTTTAAGTTTTGCTAGTCATGTTTTGGACTAAAACATGGGCTGGGATTAACCAGTTTGTTTACACATCTCACATAAAGCCACTCCTTGCTAGCAGAAAAGTTGCTGGAAATATTTATGTTTTAAAAGGTACGCAAGTATAACCCTGGTATGTTTCTGCACATCTGGTAAATATTTGTACTATATTTTATCTACAGGACCACAACTATTCAAACTGAATCGAAAGCTTGCAATATTCCTTATTTGTTTCTAAGATTAAATAGTGATGTTGCATTGTGTTTGTTGTAAGTCCGTTTTCATGCCATCCTTGGGAGGTTGTGTTTTGATAACCACAATATCTCTGTGAGATGCTGGATAATGGTTTGTGCATTACTCAAAAAAAAAATCTGGGGTGAATGCTGGTTTGAGCCTGTTTACCGATACCCAAGTAGTTCTGCCTTCTGACATTTTATAGCACTCCTGTTTTTGCTGTAGTAATAGATGGCAATGAGTTGTTGATGGGCGGCATAGTTAGTTTAGGAATGTGATATGTGGTGTTCCTCAGGGTCCAGTTCTTGCCCCATTACTTTTCATACTATATACACGTGACATGTGGCTTGTCCTAGTAAACAAACTTGTTGCATATGCAGATGATGGATGCTACTCTTTTTGCATCAATTCCATCTCCTAAACGTAGATCTGTGGTTACTGAAGCCTTTAAAAGAGCTCTAGCTAAAAGTAATGCATGGTGCAAGTTATGTGGCATGAAGTTGAATCCTAACAAAATTCAATGGAAAATATTTCTTTAACTCTGTGTGACGGTTAAAATTTTAGGTGTGATTCTCGACAATAAGTTTACTTTTGAGGGACACATTAGGGTTGTGTCTTCTTCAGTTGCACACAACATTAGCTTATAGAGAGTCTTTTAAGATTTTCGGTGATCAATCTATTTTGAAGAAGTGTTGTTTTGAGTATTGTTCTCCTGTCTGGTCTTCAGCTGCTGATTCTCATCTTAATTTGTTGGACAGAAACTTATTCATTAAATTTCTTATTCCTGATCTAGATATTACTCTCTAGCACTATTATTCATCAAGTTTTTTATGCATGTTACACCCATAAGAGTTTTCACAATTCTTACCATTCTCTACACTCGGACCCTTCTGGACAGAACCATCCTGTTCGTAAAACTAGGTATGCAGTGAATTCTAATAGTCATGCCTTCTCCATCATGAGGCTCAATACTACATATTATTCTAGAAGTTTTATTCCAACAGTGACCGAGTTGTGGAATGATCTTAATCAGCTAGTTGAATCAGTGGAACTTGAAAAGTTCAAACTTGCAGCAAATGTTTGTATGTTGAACCTGCCGGCATAACTCTCTTTATAGTTTATATATGAAAGATCTGTTTTAATGTTATTGTTCTGGAAATTTATTTGTTTTTAATAGTTCATTACTTCTCATTTAGTTTATTTTGTTTCCTTATTTCCTTTCCTCACGGGGTTATTTTTGCCTGTTGGAGCCTTTAGGCCTTATAGCACCCTGCTTTTTCAACTAAGGTTATAGCCTAGTTAATAATGATAATAATATTACTATGAAATAAGTGTAACGGGACGGAAGGGCGGTATAAATCTATTTTTTCAAACACATATTTGGTACATTCTAGTTCTGTGGCTTGGGATTTCTTGGATGACGTGTAAGTTTTCCTGCTAGAAGAATTTCTTCTATTTCTTACAGACATTGGAGGGCATGCCATTGGCTTCTGAGTTGTACACTTTTATTTTGAGGCTGGTGGTGAGGGAACTCCATAGGGCTGATGTGAAATTAGCCCCCCCTGTCACTGGTTTGTTTTAACCCCATTAGTCATGGGTTGCTGTTCCAATGCTACAGATTCTAAAGTGCACCAACATTTACCAGTCTGCAATGGTGGGGTCTCCCTCCCATGTGCATGTCCTGGCCTGTTATGACTCTTCACTTACTTGCGCGTGAACTTCTGCTTTATTGTTTGTATGAAGTGTCTAAGGAGTATGGCTGGTGTATCTCGAGTAGATAGGGTTAGGAACGAAGTGGTGAGAGTGAGAACGGGTGTAAGAAATGAGTTAGCAGCTAGAGTGGATATGAGTGTGTTGAGGTGGTTTGGCCATGTTGAGAGAATGGAAAATGGCTCTCTGCTAAAGAAGGTGATGAATGCAAGAGTTGATGGGAGAAGTACAAGAGGAAGGCCAAGGTTTGGGTGGATGGATGGAGTGAAGGAAGCTCTGGGTGATAGGAGGATAGATGCGAGAGAGGCAAGAGAGTGTGCTAGAAATAGGAATAAATGGCGAGCGATTGTGACGCAGTTCCGGTATGGCCTGCTGCTTCCTCCGATGCCTTACATGACCGCGGAGGTAGCAGCAGTAGGGGATTCAGCATTATGAAGCTTCATCTGTGGTGGATAACGGGGGAGGGTGGGCTGTGGCACCCTAGCAATACCAGCTGAACTCGGTTGAGTCCCTTGTTAGACTGGGAGGAACGTAGAGAGTAGAGGTCCCCTTTTTTTGTTTTTGTTTCATTTGTTGATGTCTGCTACCCCCAAAAATTGGGGGAAGTGCCTATAGTATGTATGTATGTATGTATGTGTGTGTGAAATAACTTCACTTATCTGTATGCTCATGAGCTGGCTATGATTGTCTGTGCAGGGTTATTGCCAATGTTGTATGCATTGGATTTGGATTCTGGTCTCTAATGGTGTAAGTTTCTCTTTCCAGTTTTGAAGAGAAAGCTCTAGGTGCAATTCGTTTGATTTTGAAGTACTGTAGCCTGGTCACATAAGTTGGTGTCTATTAGGTCAAAAGAAGGTTCTTTCTTTGGTGTATCTAATCTTGAGATCGAGTTGAATGTAGATATTGCTTTGACCGTTCCTTTTTATCTGATGCTATCAACTGTTAGGGAAAGTGACTTAACACTTTTACTATTGGCGATCAGCAAAGTTGAGCAACGTGGGATTTAATCATTTCTTGCATTGGTAACAATCAAAGACAGCTGATGTAGGCACATAGGGCATGGAACTCGCAACTAACCTGAAAACTAGAATTTTTTACAAGCCCCTTATGTTAGTCCTTTAAATCTTGTTGCCTTGAATACAGTTTCTACAATTATTAGAGGTATTGGGAAATACATACATGATATTCCAGAGAACACATCTCTGGCTTATAAAGATCACTAAGTCTGGTTGTGTACAGATACGAGTATGTGCATGCGTCTTATGAAATCTTAGTATAGGTTAATTTTCCAAGTGTGGTGTTAATAGGAAGTTTTTAATCTGAAAATTTTCTCTTTCTATGAACTACTCACTCCAATCTTTCTTATTAGTGTAGATATTGTTGCTTTGTTTTGTTATAGTATTTTTTTTCTTAAGTATAGTGTTGAACTTATTTTATTTTAACATGTAAAAATGATGACACCTTATAAGCAGCACATCTTACCCACACAGTCACTGTATCATTTAGTTTTGTATCTCGCATATAGTACAGTAGTTATTGTTTTGATTGTTTTCTTATTATTATTGATTCCTTGAGAGGTTTTTGCTTAAACTTTGCAGGGGGTGTTTTTAAAATTTTTGGTGATTATTGCTGCTTTTGATTGTTTCCCTTGCATTGTGGAAAATAGGATCTGTACATATTTACCTGGTGAATACTAGATTCAGAATACTTTTAAGTTTGAATAAACACCATTGCTTGGTAAATGATTGGTGGTTTATTGAATTTACTAGTCATGTTTAATGGCCATGAATATTTTACCAAGTTTGGCAGTGAGAGGATTCATTGTATTTTTTAAGAGAAACCTTTCTTTATAAAGGAAAATGTCTCATGCAAAATTTCATTACCAGTAACTTGAAGTCTTACCTTAGGAAAAGTTAATTTTCAGTTTTGCAGTATGAATTCTTTCGAAATATTGAAACCAAAGAATGCTATTTTTTTAGTATAAGATTGAAAATGATTAAAGTAGAGTATAGAAAAAAATGTAAGGAGGTAAAGAAAAGTGTATAACTTATTTATCTAGAGTAAGATTTCACAGAAATAAAAATGAAACACAGACTGATGATCTCTATTGTATGTATACAATCATAGACTTCTTGAATTTGAGTGGAGGTATATTTCGTATAATTCACCAAAGAATGTGACTAAAAGCAAACGTATATCAGTCGTTGTACAAGACATTTGGTGATTGCAAGTTTAGGTAACCTGGGATTGCAGAATAACATTACTACCCTTTGTATATATACATAATTATTTAAGCACATTGCTTAAGAATTCAAACTTCAATTTAAAATAAATACAGAGTTTACCTGATGTGAATAATTGCGTCATTGCATGATTTAGAAGCATGGTCCTCTCCACTAATGATGAGGACATTGACAGGTATAGATGTGAATGCTGATGTAAATTTTTATTTTATATTGTTATTTTCATTTTTAAGTTAGCAATGGATGGGTTTAGGACACCCTGTTATATATGTAATTTTATAGAAATATTTTTGTAGCAATTTTTCTGTTTTTTTATAACCTGTTTATGCTCGTGTGAGAGATTTGGAATGTTTTCACCAGGATGAATAACAATTATACTTACCCGAGTAGTCAGAGTTGAGCTTGGTATCGTTCTCATCCCTAATTGTAGCATTGTTCTTATCCCATCATAGAATATACTCTTGGAGGATGAAGAGCTGGTATAATTTTGCTATGTAGTACAGTGTCCTTATAATAACTAACTGGGGGCTACGGGAGAGTAGTCACACAAGGTTTTTTCTTCTCATTTGAATATTCACTGAAGTTTATTTGTGCTTATGGATGTTGCATTAAGGCACATATGTTTTTTAAGCAAGTGTATTGTACTGTATACAGTATCTGATTGGCTTCAATGTGTAGATATTTTTTTTTACCATGGAGAAGAGGTGCATTTAGTAAGTAATTAATAATTGACAACTATGCAGTTGGAACCTTTTCCTGCACTTTAGTGAGCTGAATTAGAAGTGTGATCTTTTGAAAGTTAAATTAGAACTTCTCCTTTACAGATGGGCCACAGAACAGGTCATTTAAAAGGATTGAATGGGCGCATCTTCAAGAAAATCAGAATGGATTTATAAAGTAAGAAATAAAGAAATAAATAACTCCCTTCTTGTTAAGTACTCTATATTGAGTAGTACTGTACAATAATAATTGAAAGACTTCTGGCTTAGCACATTTGTTGATGAGAAGGGCATGGCAACAATTTTTTAAAACTTAATTGCACTTTTTGTGGTACTGTACAATAGTAAAGATAAACTAATTGGTAAATTAAAAGGAAGGAGGGGGATGCCAAGTAAAGTTTTTCTTCATTGCATATTAACCATTGTAGCACTTAATCTAATTTCTGTATTCTTAACGAAACATAGGCACTCTTCCAGTATTATCAGATAGTGTTCTTCCAGATTAGATGTAAAGGACTTCTTTGCTGATTTTTACAGTAAAAATCAATCTCAACTTTTTCTCCCAAATATTTATATGTAAGGACTTGAAGTTACTCAACGAAATGCATAGAAAACTACCAGCATCTTGTCTGCCATAGAAGGATTTTTTTTTATTACTTCTGGTCTTGTGAGAAAGTATCCCTTAGATTTCTGGAATGTATGACAAGTTATTCCATTATTCCTTCAAGTTTTATGCATGATTTAAAGGTAGCACAGAAGCACAGTGGTAACTATGGAGTTAATTTTTCCATCATTGGTAAGAATGAGGGTCTTGTTTGAGAGACAGAAGGTACAAAATGAAATATTTCACCTCATTATGAGTTCATGTATAACCCTTCAAATTTAATGCTACAAGATATTAACTTTGTGTTATGGCTAAGGCATTGTAAGCTTTAGTTAAATTTGCTTTTATGTTTTGATGACTTAAGTAAACTTCTGTAGAACCTAGTTGCGAAGTTTCTCAGAAAAGGTAGCTTTTCTAATGCAGCATGTTTATGTTAATCAATGAAACCATAACCCTTGGTTTTTATTTTCGATACTGCAAGAAAAATATCTATTGCGAGAAATGGTTTTTTGTTACGGATTATGTGAAAACAGATTTTTTTTTGTTCACTGCACAGTGCCATTTGTTTGTGTTACTCAGACTGATGGTCGCAGATATGCAAATAAGCAACTTTAAAAGTGTACTTTTTGGCAATGGGCAAATTCATACTCATTTATGTCATTTTTATTGTATTTTAGTTTTAATTTACTTTATTTACCACCAGGGTATTTTTTATGGAAGGAGGGATATAGATATTTTATGAAAAATAATTTAACAGAGAATAGTACAAGTCAGTTGAGACCTTTCAAAAGATGTGCATAGAAAATGCTTTGTAATTGTAACTGTGACTCATGTTCAATTATTGCATCTATAAATCACTTGTCCTCTCTTTGCTACATTCACATTCCCAGTTTAAAGATAGATTTTTAGAAGTGGATAGTTACATGATTGGAATGCAGATCCATGGACAGAAGGACAGTGTTGAGGATGTAGTCAAGTGAAAACGAGACAAGAATTAAAACCTATGGCATGATTTAATGGGCCCTCATCAAGAAATACCTTATTTGAATAGAGGCCAGGGAAGAATTAATAGGATATCAAAGGTATGTGGAGGTTTGATAGGATTGTAGAGTCAGGTTTTATTTGATATACAGTAAATGTGGAGATAAGTAATAGGAATTTAGTCCCAATGTTTTGATATGGTAGAAATTAGAAAAGCAAGGGTTAGAGCTGATTGGAATTTAAAGCCAAGAAAAAGTTCATTGGAATGCAGAGCTATGGAAAGATTTGAAAGGAGTGCAAAGACAGATTAAGATGACTATGAAAGTAAAAAAAAAACCGAAAAAATAGAGGCACTAGAAATGTAGAATTCATAAATAAACTTTTTCACAAACTAATTCCAGGGAAGACAGTATTAGAGATATGCAGAAATCGGTTTGGTTGGAGTTAAGAAGAGCTAAAGAAGATTACCATAGTTGAAAATGGCAGAGGCTAAATGCAATAGCCCAGAAACCCTTTTTCTTTTTTATACAATGGGGAAGAGTAGTCCTTACTGTTATGTTCCATTTTGGTTATAAATCTAAAAGTTGTAATATTTGACCAGATGTGTAATAACATAGAATACTATGTAATAGATCAGAAAAAAAAAAAAACTACAACGAACAAAAAAAGAAAGGTGAAGAGTTTGCCAAAAAGTAAAATGAAAGATGGAGACTTCTGATTGAAGAAATAAATCTGAGAAAATTATGGCATTACATCTCAGATATGTGGTGTATTGAATGTATAGAGGACAGTTGCATATGAAAAAATAAGCCTTATGTGCGGAGAGAGATCAGCCAGAAGAAAGCGGGTACAGAAGTCCAAAGGAAGAATTAAGAAGGAAGTAAGAGACTAGTAAAAAGTCTTTAAGTGGGATTTGTAACAAATAGAATCAGGATATTGATATAGTTTGGTAGAAGAAACGAATAGCAAAGCAGATGAGGAAAAATAAAACATTTTTGAAAGTGTTATACAGTAAATAGAAGTGAATGGTGATAGTTCACATTCAAAATAAGAACACCTAATTAAATATTACCTTCATTCAGCTGAGCAAGGCTAACCATTGTTTTTTCAGTTACTTTGGATTCTATACTGTATTTTTGATTAAATGCAATCCACTAAATCTCATGAATTCTGCATACACAGTATATGGGCGAGTGAATTAGACAAAAGACCTTAACATTCGATCTTAAAATATAAGACTTGTAGTGATTGTGCCATCTGTAGTTTGAAAGCCTATTAAAAAGAGAGGCACCAAATTTATTAGCAGAAATAAAGGATTTGTAATAATTAGCTAAAATTTGTCATCTCGTCAATTTGGCAAATTTGCTCTAGCGGCAGTCCTTGAAATCAGGAAACTGGAAAGAAGTTATATTTAATAATCCTGTAGGCATAATTGTAAGTACAATTTTGAGTAATTACAGTTTTATTACATAGCATAGACACATGGTCCCATTAAACAAGCTAAGAAAGAAATCCATAATTGTATGTAATTGATATAGCAAGTTTTCAGATATAGACTTGTATGATATGAATATAGAGTACAATGCTTATATAAAGTCGATAAATCCTAACAATTCAACAAAAACCACAAATTATTTAGTATGCTGTTGTAGAAAGATGTTAGGCACCTGTGTACAGCCTTGAGCTTCAACATCCACAGCATCAGCAAGAAGACTTCCACAGTTTTCCCGTTATGAGAAATACGTCAAATTGGGAAGATTGACTCTACGACATTTGGAAGGCCATGTACACCAATTGAGTAACTAGATGTTATTCTATCAAGATTTAGAGTAAAGAAAGTGGTACATCAGTATTTGTAATGTTGGAATGAACTTCATAAAAAAATTTATAGAAGCATATGTGCTTAAAATTGTTAGTGTTTACATTAGAATGACAAGGGGTCTGGAAAGGTTAGATAAAAAAAAGTTGGATTTTGAGTAATATGATTGAAAAGGGATGTAAACAAAAAAAGATAATGGTGACTGTAAAGGCCATGAAGACTTATCAGTCTGAAAAGTAGATACTGTATATTTCTGCTACAAACGAGACAGTGTGAATGAGTCGCATAATGCAGTATGTGAAATAGCCGATTGATGACCAGCTTATGTAAAGAGAGGTAATGTTAATGTGAAAGATGAGGTAGAATATTTTTTCAAGTGAGCACAGATCTTCGTGGAATTAAAATATAACAGATTCCCTACTCGGAAGTTAGGTGTTAACTATAGTTGAAATGTATTGGTCATTCATATTAAAAGGTCCTGTTGTGAAATATAGAAATTAGGGGTAAACAAAGAGGTTAGACAGGCAGCAACTTAGTTTGTGCATGTGATGAGGAAAGAGATGGGAAGTCCATTTTTTAATGTTAACCAGCTTTATAATTTCACTTGTTTGACATTTCTTGACACTCGATCAGGGGTGAAATTGGACATATATTTTGAAGAAGAGACTTGTGTGATGTGAAAGGTAAAAGATATGTTGTGAAGAACCTGTGTTAGCCTAAAAGGTGCATTGAGTGTTGAAGAAAGTGGTAGATATAAAAGTGGCAGGATGTCAGTCGGGGAGAGAAGTTGTAGATGAAAATTTTTATTCATAAGTATTTGCTAATACCGTTGTATTTTATTGTTGTTAAACAGAACTTAGTTTTTGTTGCTTGACTTTTTTTTTTTACCAGTTTGCACTTTTTATATTACTGGTAATTACCATCATTATCAAATATTGTGTAAGTAATAGCAACATAAGAGAGCTAATTTTTTTTTTTCATTAAATGGCATAAAAACATTCTGCCAATGATTACTGCATTGCTATTGGAGTATTGTGATGAAGTGTTAGATTGGACTGTTATCTATAATATAATCGAGTCCCATTTGTACTTTTGTCTGTTAGAATGTTATGTCATTGTAAAGGTTAAGATGTCTGGTTTCAGTGTCATCTGAAGAGACTTTCACCAGAACGTCAGTCAGGCAAGCCCAACCACATCAGTAATCTCCCCAGTTAACAGGCTTAAACTCGGTCCCAAACTGGGATTGATTTGCCGCTAAGAAAACGGAAGGCGAACGTGTTACTACTGTACTAATTCCTTATACTGGTTTAAAGGGATTAGTACAGAGGTAGACTATCATCTCTTAGTCATGCTTGCTTTGACATTGCAACTTATTTTACATGGTTGAAAGAATTTCAATATAACCTTGTACGAAGGTACAGATGTAGGATTGTTCGTGTTACATTTACCTTGTCAGATAATATACAGTAATAGCATATATTATTTTTTAATTCAACTAGAGAACAGAATTTAGGTGTGGGCCTCCTTGGATAGAATAATTCCAAAAAATTTTGGGGATTTCTTGGAAAAAAAGTAAATTCTAATAAGTAATTTTTACATGCATAATGGAACTCTCAGATTTTTTGGAGGTATATTAGATGTACATGAACAGAGTTTATTTGTCTATCAATGTGCTGTACACTTTTCCCTTCGTAACTTTTCGTACCTAAGGGGACATTATTTCTGTCAAATTGGTACAAAACTAAGCAATCATGCACAGATGTATATAAAGGGAGATAGCCCATCCATCAATATGTTTTCAAGTCTCATAATTCTTTTTACAATGTTGAAAGGACATTTGTCAAACATTTTACAAGGGTAGACCGATTAACTGGAGATGAAATTGAATGGGATTGCCTGCGTTTGTCATGGACCCTTCCCTAATGAAGTCTGTTGGATGACACCACGGTTAGGGAGTTTGACCCTGAGCTTCATACAAAGGGTAGCTAGCCATTGGGAGTACAGTATTTGTTTCATAAAAACATTGTCTGGAGAAAATTTTGACAGTTATTTACTTTAGCCAAGAATTACTATGGTTTCTTCAGCATTTTATCATTTGAAATATTCAGAAAGAGAAATTTTGTTCTGGAGTCAGTAGGGTACATCTATTATGTCAGAAGTACTCAAGAGTATATCTTATATTTTATTGTCAGCACATTTGAAGAGTAATATCTGCAATGTGTATAGTGAAACTATTATACAAGTTAGAATATCTACATGTGAAATTTGCTTCTAAATTTATGCAGTAGAATTTTTTTTATTATTGAAGAATTGGTGTATATAAATTTTCAGATAATATACAGTAATAGCATATATTTTTTTTTTAATTCGACTAGAGAACAGAATTTAGGTGTGGGCCTCATTGGAAAGAATAATTCTAACAATTTTTGGGGATTTCTTGGAAAAAAAGTAAATTCTAATAAGTAATTTTTACCAAAACAATTTTTTTCTATTAAATTTTACAATTTTAACATTATTTAAATTGCTGTCCTGACTTCATTCAGTGCTATAATTTCTTGTTAAATTCTATGGAAGGCTTATGATTTAGGTGCCATACATAAAATAGGTATTTATAGTAACAGTAAATGGTAGTACAGTATACTGTAAGTGCATGAGACATTGTAAGTTTAATACAGTACAAAACCTTGAATAATCCATGAAATTGATTGTATAAACCTCAGATAGATTATCAATATAAAACTAAAAGGGCCAAGCAGTCTTATAATGCTCTTAACTTCATTGTGTACTTAAACTTCAATGCATTTTCTTCAAAACTTAGTGGATTTGTCTTCGGGTCATACCCCACAAGTCCATCAAATTTAATTGAAATTGATTCAGTATTTTTTGCGTAATATTGCTCATAAACAAAAATTAAGGTAAATATTTTTTTATTATTTTCCAAGTACAGTACTGCTGTGTACTTATACTTTATTGTACTTTATCCAGTGTTATAGTGTCATCCTTGGGTCATACCGCCAGCATGACTACGAAGATCGGTCAAAATCTGTACAGTAGTTTTTGTGTAAAGTTTCTTGTAAATAAACAATGCAAATCTTCAAATGAGGGTGAAGGCAATTAAACCAAATTATAATATACTGTATTTGTTTGGAGGCTAGATAATGCATAATTTGATTTCATGGGATATGTCTGAATTTGAAAACATATGCGATAAATAGTGTTTACCTGTACATTAATTGCCATTTCTTTGCTTGATATTAAAGATTGTTAAGGCAATGGTGTATACTGAAAGTGAAAATATTCCATGAAAAAAAGTTGTCATTCATGAGAATTTCCAACTTTTTGTTAACATTTTATATGAAATGCTTCTTTATAAAGTGTGTTTTGGGAAAGCAATTTTTAAGTACCTCTTAAAAATTACCCATTATGTTTACACTGGTATTTAATTTTAGAGGGTACTGGAGGTTGATATCATATGTCTTGCCAGGAACTTTTGGGAGATAGGTAAACTTCTGAAGACTGCTTCAGTGTTTCCTGAATTGCATTGTTACTTGAATGGAAAGAATCTGTTTTTGTGTAATGTATAGGGTATGTGAGCATGTACTGTACTGGTATACTTGTGTTTGTATTCCTGATTAAGTTTTGCAGTTTCTTAGTAAAGTATAGTACAAGTAATTTGTAATATTTTTATGATTTTTCTTGAATATTTTCTTAGTTTCAATTTATATTTCAAAACATTTCTATTGCTTTCACCAAGTATAAGTTCAGTCATTTTGTGTATTGTAAATCTTGGCTGTACAGTATATGTAATATTTGTAGTTATGCTTGTAACAGGATAGTTTTATATGTAAGAATTGTTTAGAATTTTATCCATTTGTTTATCCTTCCGTATATTCTTGTGTGGTTTTCCATTTGAAAAAAAGGTAACAATGGTTCATCCACCTTTCAATCGGGTTGTATGCATAAGTGCATGTAGACTATGCACAAATCATGTTAAGCAGTTGTTCGTATGAGTAATCCTGTTTATTTGTTTAGTGCTTGTTCAGCCATTTACTGTTAAGTAGCATGATTTGTCTTAGTAAGTTAAGCAATCTGAATTGCATTTCTGTGGTAGGGCAAGTAGAATTACTTCAGATATAGGGACCTATTTGAGGCTATCCTCACCAGTGCTGCTGCTGTGTTTGATGCCATTTACTATCATTGCTGTTGAATTTATTTGCCTGAAATGGATGATACAGGTATAGTTGTAAATTCAGTTATTAACTGGTTTGTGTGTATTGAATATTTATGAACATCTGCATGTGGCTTATTTTTTCAATCCGTTTAGTAGTCATATATATTTTTTGTCATGAACTGATAAACTGGGCAGTAGATTGTGTGTATGAACTTTAATATTTGATTAAATCATAGAATAGACTGGATTTTGTAATTTAGTTCTTCATTGTTTAAATTTTTCTATCTTGAGTACAAAAGTAATTTTGATAGGGAAGTAGACATGACAGTATGAGCTTAGTTTGGATAGGAGATTGATTCACCATTCATGAAAAGAGTATTCATGTTTCCACAGTACTCGTGGCACTTGTTCATATCAAGTGTCAAGATATTTGATAATGGAAATTTCGTAATTACAAATTTTGATATTTTTACTTTCAGAAAATTTAAGTTTTAAAATTTTCAGAATATTGCTGTTTTAATGATATTTAGCTGAATATTAATTTCTTTTTCAACAGGTGTAGAAGAGGTACAGATCCCTCCTAGTCCAGCTACCTTAACAAAACAGTTACAAAATGCGTATATGACAGAAGCCGCGTTATCGCCATCAGTGTCTCAGTCACAACATTCTGGATCATCTTACTCTTCCCCGGGAACTACACATGACCTCCCCTTTACGGAAGCTGCTCCAACTTCAGAAGACTCTTTTCCTGCTACATTATCTCAACCTGGCTGCTCCTCTGCGCCATCAGCACCTGGGTTGTCTGTGACAGGAGTTACTTTAGAGAGTGATTCTGGACTTGCTGCTCTTACTTCACCATCAGGCGATATCTACTTACATCAATCTGGTTCTAGTTTAGGATTAGATGGATTGGAGGCTGCTACCTTGCCTCTCGTAGCTGGTATGGAAGTGAGAACCCATTCTCCTGCTCTGAGTGATTTGGTGTCATCGGGTCCCCTCTTAACTTGGTCTCCGAGGTCTGCAGATTCTATGATGGCTCAGTCACCGTCTTTGAATGATGCTCTTACAGCTAATATACCTCTAGATGGCAATCATAGTGAGGATTCATTATGTGACTCTTCTACTGGTTTCCCTGGTTTGTTTTCCATTGAAGGTGATGGTGTTAGTGTGTCTTCTAGTACTAGTGAAGATATGCCTAGTGGTCCGTTAGGTACTGTGGCTAGTAATCAACAGCAAGATCGACAGGAATCAATTGAGATAACCATTGACCTAACACCAGAGGAAAGTGAGCAAGATCATACTATCACTTCTACAAGGTCACCAACACAGTTAGAGCTACCTGTTACCAATTTGAGAGCTATGTCTGGACAAAGAACTGGTAATGCTGTTAGAGTTCTAGGAAGTCCAACTTCCCAAGATACTCCCTGGAGGTTTGAAAATACACTGGACAGTCAGAATACTCGTCAATCCCCGAACATTCCCCGAGCACAAGATGAAAAATCCGTAGTTAAACAAGAGGATGGTGCTGGACCGTCTGATACAGTGCAAGATAAATTCAAGTCCTCATCATCATCGCTACCTCCTGATAAGAAGGAAAAATTAAAGAAGCAGTATGATGGTGACAAGGTAGCCTCAGATATCCCAAATCAAACTATGAATATGGGTAAGAGATCAGAAATATCAAAGAAAGCTGAAAGAAATGTTGAAGTTAGAAGGAATTCTACTGTTTCAGAAGGAAATAAAAAACGGAGTCATAGGTTAGCTTCTTTATTAGAAGGAAGGAAAGGCACACATCAAAATGAATCTGGTATAATGGAGGATGAAGTTTCAACAAAAAATGGCCATGAGGAAACTAATGTTACTAAAGTAAAGACCGAGGAGAGCAATATGAGTGTTGCTAAAATCAAGCGTAGAAGCTCTCAACGCACAACAGTAGTTTATCCTGGTAATGTGCAAAGTACACCGTGTCGGAATCGCTCAAAGATTGCAAAATCTGAAGATGTTAAAAAAGAGGATTCTGATCTGATGGAAAGTTTTGTGAAGGAAGAAAAACCTATTAAGAAGGAAGAAGACTGTAAAGAAAGTTGTGAAGATGTTGTTCTAAGACTTCAAGAAGGCTGTGAAGAAACACTTGGCAGAACTACAAGAGGCAGTAAGAGACGCACCGAAGGAGACATAGTAGCAGACTTGAAACGGGGAAGAGGAACAAGGGCTGGCCGCCGTGGTGAGGGGGAGATGAAAACAGAAGATGAACTTGTGAACCATCTTGAGGAAGACTGCACGTTATCAAGAACTTTGCGAGGGCGTCACGTTAGTGGTGCCTCTGACACCAGTAGTAATTATAGTATGGAAAGAGCACTTACCCCTGGACCACATGAATTCCTTTCTGGTATTAGTAGCAGCAGCAACAGTAATAGGCGCCGGCGGCGGTTGAGTCGGGAGAGTAGTGCCAGTAGTCGTGATGGGAGCCCAACTTTATTACACACCCACGATTTCTCTCCAGGTGGCGTAAACACCAGGCGTTCGTCATCTCGTGATCATGCAAAGAAGAAAAAATGTTCTTGTTGCGTTGGAGGTGACCAAAAGAAGAAGAGTGGACCTGGAAGTAGCAATAGTACTAACAGGAGATCATCATCAAGAGCAACCAGAGCCTCTCACAGTGGTACAATGCAGTAGGAAATGAGAGATGAAAAATCATTAGGTTGTGGCACAGTTTAGAGTGGATTATCATCACTTATTTGTTAAAAACAAATACTAATTAATGGTGGAAGCTCCTATAAAGTAGTATGTGTATTACAGTATAGACCATTTTGGAAATCTTTTGCTGTGATTAAAGAATAGTGTTGGGTATGTAGGAGAAACATCAGCATTGCACTAAATTGTCAAGATATACAGGTAAACTGCATCCACAGTGAAGCAATAGCACAGCAGTAGATCGCACCAGCAGCTGTATCCTAGGCCACGGTGTAGAATGAGCTTGCCACAAAAGGAGCTGTGAGGAGCCTTTTTGATTGGCATTGTGTCTTATGATGTTCATTGCCACTCAGTATAGGCTCTTGTGGCCCTTCAAATGGTCGTCACCTCTTTCCACAGTGTAAACATTAAGTGTTATAGTTTTAATGTTCCTTTTAATATTTCAAAATATTTTTATACTGGAAAACTTGCTCTTGTAATTGAGCTCTCACAGCACAATTTTTTTTATGGGATGTTAGTGCCATACATTTCCATTTAAATTGATTGGACTGCATACCACTTGGAAGATATTCTCCCTCATCATCCATAAATAACTGATGATCAGTTGAGGAAATTGGGAAATGTAATTGACAAATAAAGCAGGGGTTGTCAATTACACGTAGTTGTTGACTTTACTAGTTCATCGCTAGTGTTTATGGTTTGATTTGGAGGAGTGGTCAGTGGTTCTGAACTGTTTCTTGCCAGGTCAGACCATCAAGGTCACAACAATGATCATTTGTACCTGATTGCTTTTTATTGAACTGGTGTAAACCCAAAACTAGAAAAGTGGAGTGCGGCGCATCCTTCCTTCCCTCCCAACTGCCAACCCCAACTCTTTAGAGTAGTTAGTTACCCCCTTCCCATTCCCTCCCACTCTCTTTCTCTCTCTAGTATACAGAGTTGAGTGACTTGTGAATTTTAGCACTCCATCATGTGGGTAACACCTGTTAATACGCTTTTGGTGGACATTGTCTATTTCTTAAAACTTGTCCTGCGCAAACATGTAAATATTGTATTTTGACGTTAGTATATTTAAAGTTCCCAGTTTCTTTCTTCATTTTGGAGTCTTGTTAGATATTGTAAAAATGTTTGTAAAGCTAGAAAAATGTGTTTTAAGAACTTCTACATTAAATAGGCTAGTGTGAAACATTAAATCAGCTGGATCAAAATATAAAAGATATACCATAAAATCTCAGTGATTATTTTCTATTCAAACGATTACAGTGCGACAGCAATGAATGACAGGATGCCTTTGTCGGCTTTATTTTTTCCAATTTTTTTCCCCTTAACTTATTTGTATTGTAGTTTCTGGAGAAATGTTTAATTGCCTGTACTATTTGGCATGTGTGCCCTGTGGTTGGCAAATTAACTATTAAGGTGAAGTCAAATGCTTGGAATGGTCGGCTGCAGTGACATTCCTTCCCACCGTGACCCAGTCTGGTACTCTGCAAATTTCAGGTGAATTGTGCAAGAAAATCTATTTTACCTATGAGATGTCACTATACATGTTTTCAACAGCTTGTCCTGTATCTGGTAAAAAATCTCTAATAATACTCTGTAATGAACACAAAAGTCCGATGTTAATGTTTTTTTTTTTGGGGGGGGAGGGGGGCAGAAGCGTATACAATAAAGAATTTTTTTCCCATTTCATAATATAATAAAGCCAAGATTACATTGTTGGGACAAAAGTGTATACAATAAAGGTTTTTTTTTTTCCATTTCATATTGTGATAAAGCCAAGATAACATTGACATTCTTCGTGTTATGTCCATGCGGTCACATTTGTTAAGAATTCATTTGGCACACGAGCTCATTCACCTTTAATTTGAAAATGATTATGCACAAATATGTATCATGACATTCAAGTAGGGCAAAAATATAATAAGCCAAATTGTACCAACACTAATATAATATGAATCAATAGTGCTGTATATTCCATATGTGGGAGTAATGTGTGGATGGTATTTTGATGAATATTACTGTATTATGATTGCTCCATTTAGTTATGGAAAGGAACCACTTTTCAATGGGACCTGATAGAAAGTGACAAGTAAATTGATATATTTACAAAAAAAAAAAAAATCTTTTGTAGGTTTTCACATGTTAAAATTGAAACATGCACCAGATACATACACAACCCCATCATGAGATGATGTATAACTGACAAATAAGATCTTATTTGGTATACTTAATTTATTTTATCTACAAGATATCCATTTTCTTAGTGTACAATCATTTATTATTTCTGACTTGTATATTTATTAGAGCTATGGTCCTTCAGCTCCATGTCCATTCTTTATAGATATTTATTTATACTTGTACATATAAATCTTAATTTGCTACATAACTGTAGCAACATTTTCAATAATTGACTTTATAAAAGTGTGCCAGCCATTTTTCCCATACTGCTGATGCAAATAGTTAGGTAGTGATTGGTCCTAATTGTCTTTTGACTCTTCTTATCCAAATCCTTTAATGACTACTAATACAGTAATGCTTCCCATGAACATGTGAAGATTGTGTTTATATCATTTTTATTATATTGTATATAGCTTGCTGAACTCCTCTTGTACACTATCTTATTCCTTCCCACTCCTATCGTGGAGGACACCAACCCAAATATCCTCCATATTCCTAGTTAAATGTAAGTTTTTTCTTGATGAAAATGTTAATACCACTCTGTTTGTAAATGGTATTGTGTACAAAATGTTCATTCTTTTTGTATTTGTGTAATGTATGTACAAAATGCATAAATCCTTTCATTTTTGCAGTAGCAGCTGTTTGAATTGATCCTTGTTATACTAAGTGGAGGGAATAAATCTAAGCATAGTATTAACATCTTTGCTAGGTTAGGTTTATGGTACATTCCTACTTATCATGCTAATGGTGCTGCTAATTTTACTGGCATGTAGGGTTATTGTTTGAAAACTTGTCATTTTAAAATGATATATTTTTACAAAATAATTACTTGTATTTAGCAACAGCTTTATCTTATTTACAATTGTGCATCCTGTTTCATAATAACCAAATATGTAGAATGCAACAATTTCTTCAAGTAATAATTTTGGATACTGTACAGCTTCTGAATATGGCTTTTGAATTTTGATGGGTATTATTACATACAGTATATTGCAATATTGTGTAGTTTTAGTAAAAAAAAAAAAAAAAAAATCATCAAAGATATTCATTTATACAGAATCTAAATTGTTACAGATATGAACAATCAAGGCAATTTTCAGTTTTATCTGAATTATTACTTGAAGATATTGTTTCCTCTTCTATATTTTGCCAACATCGAAAAGAGATACACGCTTATAAGTTTAACGCGTTCTATTGGTTAAGTCGGCATATAATATTTCCTAAGTGCATAAAATGCAAGTAAACTATGCCAGAATAGTTATGAAACACCATAATACTTCTAGTACAGACTAAAACTTTGTACATGGTGAAACAGTATGTAGAATTAGGGTGAAATGCAATAAAATTACTGCAAGTATGGAAGGTCAAATATTTAATTAGTTTAATATATGGGAAGAATACCTCCATATAGTGGATTGAATTATATATTACTCTTGGATTACTTTCAACATTGCTATACTTGGGAATAATGTTTGATGTCATATCACCAGAAGTTTTAAACCTTAATGTGATATATGTGATACAAGATTGTTCAATTGGGTAAAAAGGACCACATTGAATATAGCAAATGCCATAAGTAAATGGCTGTTCAGTGCAATAATTAAATGGTTATAAGGCTTAATTACTGAACTAGAGAAGGTTAGGTATGCGCTGGTGTAAAAACTAGATTGTTCCATCATGAATACAAAGGAGACAAATTACCACAAGCTGGAACACAGCTATGGAATGAGTTTATCAGAGAGACTATGATGGGAGATGATTATGTAACGGCTCCTTACCTATCCTCTTCCTTAGATTCCTTGACTGGGTTAAGTCTGTTTGGGGTGCAGATATCTATGGTTATCTACAGATACGTCCCTGATTATACACAGAATCTTAGGATAGTCGTTCCAGGGGTTAGAACCCCGTGATACCCGACGGTAATTCTCTTGTAATATCACTCACAGAAATATTATACAGTAGGAAGCTGCCCAAAGGAACTTCCATCAGGACGACATGGCTATCTCACCCAAAAATAGATTTGTACCAACACGGAGTACTTATCTCGAAGTACTTTCTTAGGAGGATCTGGGATCTCGTTAACCGACCAAGAATTTTGCGTAGTTCCCCCTCTCTTCGTTACCTTGTCGGGGCGCTCCAGGTGGAAGGATACTCGCCCTGAGGCGCCCCGGGGTCAGCGCATGAGGGAGCGCTGCTAGGTCGTCAGTAAGCATCTGGTCGTGGCGTAGATATCATCTCGCCGCTCTCTCTGTTATCCCGTCCGATCACCTTGTTTACCACGTGTTCCTTTGTGTTCCTCATCCCTTGTTCACCATGTATTCCCTTTGTGTTCCTTACCTTTCCCTCGTGTTCTTATGTTGCTTGCGTATTCGCATTTCCTTATTATGGAATCCCAGCGTCGTGGTCCCGGGCCCAAAGCTGGTAAGTCTTGCGGGGCTTGGCTGTCCAAGCTGGATGTCGACCCGCACACGCTGTGCGCCTTGTGTCAAGGAAATAAGTGCTCCCCTTCCTCCACTTGCCCGGAGTGCGAGTCCTGGCCAGAACTTCAGTGGTCCTTGTTCGCCACTGAGAAGAAAAAAGCTCCCAAGAGATCTCCCAAGAAGGCGGGCCTCACCTCGCCACTAACGTCGCCCTCAGCGCCTTCGGAGAGAGGTTCTCCTTCAACTTCCCCTACCCAGAGTAGGGGACGAGGTAAGTCCGTTGCGGGGAAACGGCCCATTGCCGTTCCTCATGAGTCTGATGTGGGGGATTCTGTTCAAGAGGGGCCTACACAGACGAGTGGTGGGTCTGCTAGTGTGGCGGAAGTTTGTGTAGTGGACGAAGGCCTGGTGCCTGCAGGACACGTCTCAAGTGAAGATCCGATGTGGGGGAAGCCCAAAATAGCGCCTACCCCCCCCCCCCATCATGGCAGTGTTTTTCAGGTTACGGGGGTGGTCGGGACAAAGAAAGGCGGGCCACGTGTTCTTCGGACCCCGACTCCATTGTTTGGACAGCGCCTAGGACGCCCCTCAGGTCCCCTATGCGGCAGGAAGAGGAGTTCGAGGGATGGTTTGCCTCTCGAGCTGCTATCCGCACGCCCTCGGCTACGCTTCCGCCGGACTTCATGGAACCCTTGACCCCGGTATCCAGACCAAGGGCCCCTAGAAGGCTCGTGATAAAGTCAGAGGATTCCGACAGCTCTTCCTCCTCGGACAGCCTCTCGACCTACAGGACTTTCTCGTCGGAAGACTCCAGCGGCCGGGACGCCAGGAAGAAGCGGAAGAGGTCCAGAAGAAGGAGAACTAGCTCCCACGCCAGCCCGGCCAGAAAGAAGTCGAAGTCCTCGAGAAGGAAGAATAAGAAGAAGAGTTCGTCGAGGAAGAGGTTTATTAGAGTGGCTCTCCACCATTGTGGGTCGAGCAAGACGGCTGCTGCCCCAGTGCCTGCCTCGGTGGCCGCTGGAGCCGCTTCGATCCCCTTGTCCAGTGTCTCTTCGGCTCCGCCTGCTCGTCGGGTGCAGCTGTTGGCACACTTTCCGTTCACCCTACCTGGCAAGTCATCAGCTCCATCCGCTCGACGGGAACTTCCGCGGATGAGACCCGGCGGCTCGGCCTCCAGCCACTTCGTCGCAGCGGCTCCGTCCAAGTTACGGAACCTGCCGCTGCCGCGACCATCAAGCAGCGCCATCCGTATTCCCCCGGGAGGGGGTAGACCCATGACAGCTACCCCCGCCCCGGCGGCTCCATCCGCGACGGAGGCAGCCGCTCCACCAACCCGTCAAGAGGGAAGGGATGCCTCCGCTCCCACGGATCCCTCCGTGTTCGAGGATGCTTCCGACACGGAGGTGCAGATAGTAGAGGAGTTGCTGGACACAGGCGAGTGCTCCCCGGACGAGGTCTCGTCGTATAGGAAGCTTCTGGCCATAATTCGTCACCACCATAGGCTGGACGAGCCTCAGCCTTCGTCTGAACAAGCTTGGCTGTCAGGTCTGGGCAGGATGGTTGACAATCCTGTCCAACAGAAACCATCCCTGACTAGGGTCAGGGATGGTTTCTGTTTCACCCTTAGCGCCCGACGTTGCCCTGGGGATGGAGCATGTGGATCGTTTTGTGTCAGGCCCGAAAAACTTGCTAAGAGCCCAGGGTTCCTTCAAGCTCCTGCCGGGACTTAGGACCCAAAAGAAGTTTGTTCCAACACGGAGTACTTACCTCGAACTACTTTCTTAGGAGTATCTTGGATCTTCTCCCTATCTGACCAAGAATTTTGTGTAGTTCCCCCTATCTCCGTTTCCCTTGTTGGGTCGCCCCGTGGTGGATGGATACTCGCCCTGAGGCGACCCCGGGGCCACCTCACGAGAGTGTGCTGCTAGGTCTGACTCGTCAGTAAGCATCTGGTCGCGGCGTAGTTAACATCTCGCCGCTCTCTCTCTTTATGCTGTCCGACCCGCCTTTGTGTTACCACGTGTTTCCTTTATTCCTCCCCATCCCTTGGTGCCTTACCTTTCACATCCCTTCACGGTATTACTGGTGTTGTTTGGTGTTTCAGTGCTTTCCTTTTGGGATCCCAGCGTCGTTGTCCCGGGCCTAAGACCGGTAAGCCTTTGACGTCTCCTTCAGCCCTGTCAGAGAGAGGTTCTCCTTCCCCTTCCCCTACCCAGAGTAGGGGACGAGGTAAGTCTGTTGCGGGGAAATGGCCCATTGCCATTCCCCATGAGTCTGATGTTGATGATTTAGGGTGTTGTGCCTACGCAGACATGTGGGGGGTCTGCTAGTGGGGCGGGAGTGTGTGCTGTAGATGAGGTTCTGGTGCCCGCAGGACCCGTCTCGAATGAAGACCCGGTGTGGGGGAAGTCAGGAATGGCGCCTTCCCCTCCATTGTGGCAGTGTCTTACAGGTTCAGCGGTGCCCGGGGGTGTTATGGACAAGGAGAGGCAGCCCACAGGATCTTCAGACCCCGACTCCATTGTAGGGACGGCACCGAGAACGTTCTTCAGATCACCCATGCGTCAGGAGGAGGAATTCTCGGGCTGGTTCGCATCTCAGAAGGCTCTACGCACGCCCCCGGCACCCTCATCTACGCTCCCGTCGCCCTTCAGGCAGCCCGTCACGCCGGTTGCACATCTACAAGATCCTTCATTGTTGACAGGAGATGCAGGAGATTCATCGTGATCCTCTTCCTCTTCTCCCTCCTCAGATACATCTTCGTCCTACGACTCGTTTTCGTCGGAAGGCCTCGACGCCCGAGAGACGAGAAGGAAGCGGAAGAGGTCTAAAAGGAGGAAGAAGAGCAAGAAGAGGAATTCCTCCAAGTGGAAATGGGTTAAAGTGGCTTTCACCCCTAGCGGGTCGAATAGGGCTCTTACCGCTCCAGTGCCGGCCCCGGTGGCCACTGGAGCCGCCCCCACGCCCTTGCCCAGTGTGTCTTCGGCTCCGTCCGCTCATCGGATGCAGCCGTTGGCACACATAAAAGTTACCTTGCCGTTGCCAGGCAAGTCACCGGCTCCATCCGTCCAGCGGAGGCAGCCACTGGCTCGACCCGGCAGCATGGCATCCATGCCCGGTACTATGACAGCTCCATTCAGGCTTCGTGGTCAACCGCTGGTATACCAGGGTACTCACACCCCACGGATTTTCCCGGGAGGGGGTAGACCCATGACGGTTACCTCCATCTCGGTGGCTCCATCCGTGATAGAGCCAGCCGCTCCATCATCCAGGCCAGCCCCACCCAAGCATCGGAGGCGGTCTCTGACACACCTGTGACGGCTACCTCATGGTGGCTTCATCCGTGATGGAGCCAGCCGTGCCATCGTCCCTGCCAGCCCCATCCAAGTATCGGAGGCAGCCGCTGACATATCAGGGTACTTACACCCCACGGATTTCCCCGTGAGGGGGTAGACCCATGACGGCTACCCCCGTCCCGACGGCTCCATCCGTGACGGAGGCAAAGTGGCTTTCCCCCCTAGCGGGTCGAACAGGGCTCTTGCCGCTCCAGTGCCCACCTCAGTGGCCGCTGGAGAGGCCCCCGCATCTTTACCCAGTGTCTCTTCGGCTCCATCCGCCCGTCGGATGCAGACGTTGGCACACGTAATCTTTACCTTGCCTTTGCCCGGCAAGTCACCGGCTCCATCCGTCCAGCGGAGGCAGCCGCTGGCTCAGCCCGGCAGCATGGCATCCATACCCGTTGCCACGCCAGCCCCAGCCAAGCAACAGAGGCAGCCGCTGGCATATCAGGCTACTTACACCACACGGATTTCCCCGGGAGGGGGTAGACCCGTGACGGCTACCTTCGTCCCAGCGGCTCCATCCGTGATGGAAGAAGCCTCTCTATCGGACCATCCAGAAGTGAGGGATATAGCCGCCCCCACAGATCCATCCGTGCTAGAAGATGCAGCCGACACGGAGGATCAAGTGTTAGAGGGCTTGTTAGACACGGCCGAGTGTTCCCCCGGCGAAGTATCCTCCTATAGACAAGTCCTGGCTCTGATCCGTCACGCCGGTTGCACATCTACAAGATCCTTCATTGTTGACAGGAGATGCAGGAGATTCATCGTGATCCTCTTCCTTTTCTCCCTCCTCAGATACATCGTCCTACGACTCGTTTTCATCGGAAGGCCTCGACGCCCGAGAGACGAGAAGGAAGCGGAAGAGGTCTAAAAGGGGGAAGAAGAGCAAGAAGAGGAATTCCTCCAAGTGGAAATGGGTTAAAGTGGCTTTCACCCCTAGCGGGTCAAATAGGGCTCATACCGCTCCAGTGCCGGCCCCGGTGGCCACTGGAGCCGCCCCCACGCCCTTGCCCAGTGTGTCTTCGGCTCCGTCCGCTCATCGGATGCAGCCGTTGGCACACATAAAAGTTACCTTGCCGTTGCCAGGCAAGTCACCGGCTCCATCCGTCCAGCGGAGGCAGCCACTGGCTCGACCCGGCAGCATGGCATCCATGCCCGGTACTATGACAGCTCCATTCAGGCTTCGTGGTCAATCGCTGGTATACCAGGGTACTCACACCCCACGGATTTCCCCGGGAGGGGGTAGACCCATGACGGCTACCTCCATCTCGGTGGCTCCATCCGTGATAGAGCCAGCCGCTCCATCATCCAGACTAGCCCCACCCAAGCATCGGAGGCGGTCTCTGACACACCCGTGACGGCTACCTCATGGTGGCTTCATCCATGATGGAGCCAGCCGTGCCATCGTCCCGGCCAGCCCCATCCAAGTATCGGAGGCGGCCGCTGACATATCAGGGTACTTACACCCCACGGATTTCCCCGTGAGGGGGTAGACCCATGACGGCTACCCCCGTCCCGACGGCTCCATCCGTGACGGAGGCAAAGTGGCTTTCCCCCCTAGCGGGTCGAACAGGGCTCTTGCCGCTCCAGTGCCCGCCTCAGTGGCCGCTGGAGAGGCCCCCGCATCTTTGCCCAGTGTCTCTTCGGCTCCATCCGCCCGTCGGATGCAGACGTTGGCACACGTAATCTTTACCTTGCCTTTGCTCGGCAAGTCACCGGCTCCATCCGTCCAGCGGAGGCAGCCGCTGGCTCAGCCCGGCAGCATGGCATCCATACCCGTTGCCACGCCAGCCCCAGCCAAGCAACAGAGGCAGCCGCTGGCATATCAGGCTACTTACACCCCAGGGATTTCCCCGGGAGGGGGTAGACCCGTGACGGCTACCTTCGTCCCAGCGGCTACATCCGTGATGGAGGAAGCCTCTCTATCGGACCATCCAGAAGTGAGGGATACAGCCGCCCCCACAGATCCATCCGTGCTAGAAGATGCAGCCGACACGGAGGATCAAGTGTTAGAGGGCTTGTTAGACACGGCCGAGTGTTCCCCCGGCGAAGTATCCTCCTATAGACAAGTCCTGGCTCTGATCCGTCACCACCACAGATTAGACGAGCCTAAACCGTCATCAGAGCAGGATTGGCTTTCAGGTTTGGGGAAGATGGTGGATAACCCCGGCCAGTGGAAACCATCCTTGGTCCTAGCGCGGGACGTGGCACTAGGCATGGAGCTTGTCGATAAATATGTTGAGGGGACATTAGAACTCCCGAAGAGCCCAAGGGTCCTTCAAGCTCCTGCCGGGACCGAGGACCCAGAAGAAATTCTATGTTCCAGACGGGCATCATGCAGGTCCCCGCTCGTTGGAAGAAGCCTTTGCAACGTTAAACCAGGGCAGTGCAGATGACAGATCCCTCACTGCACCAATGGTTTTCTCTCAAGCAGTGGCCTCCATGATGGAGGACACCTCGCGAGACATAGTCAATGTGACCTCCTGGCTGGACTAGTGGGCGTGCGCCCTAGAAGGTTTCCAGCTATCTCTCAACCTGTCAGTACCAGGGAATCAGGCCCTTCTACAAGAACTCATTCGCTCAGGAGGGAAGGCGATGAAGTCCCTTACCATCCAGTCCCTGACCCAGTCGGCAAACTGGGTGTTAAGGAGGAGAGACAAGGTCCTTTCAGGATCTGTAGACTTCCCGAACGGGAAACAAAGTTTCGGAGGAATGCGCCGGTGTGGGGCGAGACCGTGTTCCCCTGCAGGCAGTAGCGGAAACTATGGAGAGAGTGGGATAAATTAAGGACTCTGGAGCCCAGGCTGTCAGTGGCAAGACGTCCTCCCCATAGGGACCATCAGCGGATGTGGCCAACCGACCTACAGCACCACTTCCTGGCAGCATCCCCGCGGTCCTCCCGCAGGAGCGGTGCCCCAGCCCAGTCCTCCTTTAGGCAAAATACGCCGGCTCAAGGAGTGCTAGCAACCTTGAGGGAAGGGAATTTCATGATGTCCCTGGATCATCAAGGACGACCTTTTCAGATCCCCGTGCATCCCTCCAGCAGGAAGTTCCTCAGAGTGAAGTGGGGATTCCAGTCTCTGTAGTTCAGGACTCTCTGCTTCAGACTGTGCACGGCTCCTCAGGTGTTCACGAGGGTGGTCACCATAGTATCAGCCTAGGCCCACAAGCAGGGCATCAGGCTGATCCAGTACCTAGACGACTGGTTGCTGCTTTCAGCCTCAGAGACGGTCTTAAAGGAGCAAGGAGCGAAGCTATTGCAGTTCTGCAGGGAACTAGGGATCACCATCAACTTGGGAAAGTCCCAGTTAGACCCCACCACCAGGATAACGTACCTAGGGATCGTCCTGGACTCCCAATTAGGAGGGCATTCCCATCTCAAGAGAGGCTGAGCAACCTGGATCAAGTTATTCGACCATTCCTGACAGGTGCGCTAATGAGAGCCAAGGACTGGCAGAGGCTCATGGGCCACCTGGTCTCGGGGGAGAAGTTGGTTCCTCAGGGGAGGCTCAAGCTGAGACCAGTCCAATGGAAACTGAAGGACCGTTGGCCACCGGGAGCCCCTCAAGAACTAGTCAAGATGTCTCCGGACTCCAGGAACATGTTCCTCTGGTGATACAACAGGGCGAACGCCCTTGAGGGGTTACCATTCGCATCCGTTCCTCCAGAGGTGTTGCTCTTCACAGACGTATCAAAGGAGGGGTGGGTAGCCCATCTGCTCGGGAAACAGCAGAGAGGAAGAGGTCCCCGGAGGAGAAGACCCTAGCTACTAGCAGGCCAAAAGGCCCTCGCAAGGTTCGCCATCGTCTCCGGGGAAATACGGTAGCTCTCAGGTGCGACAACGCCACCGTGGCGGCATACATAAAGGAGCAAGGAGGATTGAGATCAAGGGGGTTGTGCAACCTCACGTCTCAAATACTGGAATGGGCCGAAAAGGAACACATCAGCCTCACAGCCAGGTTCATTCCGGGAAAAGGAACGTTCTAGCCGACGGCCTCGGCAGGACAGGGCAAGTAGTGGGGTCGGAGTGGTCCCTACACCCACAGGTAGCACAGAAGGTCCTCCAGAGGTGGAGCTCACCGGTGATAGACCTTTCCGCCACGGGGGTCAACGCACAGTTCCCCGTGTTCTGTTCCCCGGTGCCAGACCCAGCAGCAGAGTTCGAAGACGACTCCCAACGCTCGTGGGACGGATTCGACGTACAGTGGAACCTCTACATACGATTGTCCTAACATACGAATTTTCCAACATACAAAGTAAAATTCGACCAAATTTCTGTCTCGACATACAAAGTGTTGCTCCAACATACGAAGTAAACAATATGCTTACCCGTCGAATTTTCTCGAAAGCGTCCAGCGTCGTTTGTTGTTGACGCAGCTAGACGGCAGCACATCGGAGGGACGCCAATCGAGCGTCACCTTGATCAGTCCTCTCATCTCGTGCGCATCGTGTGGTTGTCCTCTATTCGCTCAGTTTTAACAGTTTTTTATCTTGCCTTTTCACGTGTTGTTGTGTTCCGTAATCATGGGTCCTAAAAAGCTTAGTTTCGGTTCAGGAAGTAGTAGTAGTGGTGAGAAAAAGAGGAAGTCTATGCTTTCATTAGAATTAAAGCAGGAAATAATAGAAAAGCATGAGCGAGGTGTACGTGTTAGCGATCTGGCTAAACAATATGGCCGGAATATGTCTACGATCTCGACGATCATAAAACAGAAGTCAGCAATTAAAGAAGTGAAACCTTCAAAGGGGATCACGATTATTTCTAAACGTCGTAGCCCTACTCTGTAAGAGATGGAACGCCTTTTGTTGATCTAGATAAAGGACAAGGAGATTGTTGGCGATATGATCACGGAAACGATCATTTGTGAGAAGGCCAGCGCTATCTACAGTGACTTAAAGGCGGCGCGCTCTCGGGGTGACGTGGGGGAGAGTTCAGCCGATCCTACAACGGAGGAATTCAAGGCGTCTCGAGGTTGGTTCGAGAAATTTAGGAAACGGACCGGGATTCATTCAGTTGTTCGTCATGGAGAAGCTTCGAGTTCGGACACCAAGGCTGCTAAAGACTTTGTTAAAAAGTTCGAAAGCATCGTGGCGGAGGAAGGTTACGTAGAGCAGCAGGTGTTCAACTGTGATGAAACCGGTCTGTTTAGGAAAAAGATGCCTAGTTGAACGTACATTACCGCCAAAGAGAAGAAAATGCCTGGACATAAGCCAATGAAGGATTGGTTGACTCTTGCGCTTTGTGCCAACGCCAGCGGGGACCGCAAAATAAAGCCGTTATTGGTTAACCATTCCGAAAACCCTAGGTCATTTAAAGCACACAGAATTAATAAAGACCTGCTACATGTTCTATGGCGTTCTAATTCTAAGGGTTGGGTTACTAGACATATCTTTGTGGAATGGGTAAACGTAGTTTTCGGCCCTGCTGTCAAGAAGTATCTTCAGGAGAGGAATTTGCCTTTGAAGTGCTTGCTTTGTTTGGACAATGCACCCGCTCACCGCCCCCCCGCCCCCCCGGACTCGAAGATGATATCATCGACAAATACAAATTCATCAAGGTGTTGTATCTTCCACCGAATACCACCCCTATCCTCCAGCCCATGGACCAGCAAGTCATCTCTACTTTCAAAAAGCTCTACACCAAGAACTTATTTAAGCAGTGCTTTAATGTCACGCAAAGCACCAACTTAACTTTGCGTGAATTTTGGAGGAGCCACTTTAATATCGTGCACTGCTTAAAGATCATTGATCAGGCTTGGGAAGGAGTAACTCGTCGGACCCTGAATTCCACTTGGAAGCAGCTTTGGCCTGATGCTGTTGCTCCCAGGGATTTCGAAGGTTTTGGCCCCGAGAATGAACCTGTGCTTGCCGCCGAGGAAGACGTCGAAGAGATTGTATCCCTTGGCAAGTCCATGGGTCTGGAGGTGGATGAAGATGACATCACCGAACTCGTCGATGAGCATCACGAAGAGCTCACCACCGAGGAACTCAAGGAGCTGCAAGCCATGCAGCATGATGAGTTCCAAGCGCAGTTGAGTGAGTCGGAGGAGATCGAAGAGGTAGGCGAAATCTTAGGTACGGCGGAAATAAAACAGATGTTGGCATATCATCAACACATGGTTGATTTCATCGACAAGCATCACTCACAGAAACTTCAGGTTTCCGTGTTGTTGCGCAGTTCGATGATGTTTGTTCAACGCATTTTAGAAAAATCCTCAAATGCCGTACAAAGCAACTTTCACTCGATAGTTTCTTTAAAAAATCTTTAAAACGGTCTAGTGATCATGATGAAAAGAAAGAAAGTGAAGCAAAGAAAAGGAAGACCGAATCGAGTGAAAGTGATGAAAATTAAAAATAAGAAAAGAAAAAATGTAAAAAAAAATATAAAATTATAAAAATGAAAAAAAAAAAAATAAGCTAAGTTAAGTTAAAGTTCACGTAGTAGTGTAAGTTAGTGTAAGTTATCGTACAAAGTCGCCGTCCCTACCTCCTCACTGATCTTCCGTCTCCTCCTGCGTAGAAGTCCCTACACCTGCGCTGGCCTGTCGCTAAGGTAAAGTGTTATATTACAACCCATTTTTTATTTATTATTTCATTATTATTATTCTTTTTTTTGGTTTGTAATATGTATTTATTATACAGGTATTGTATCAATGTCATGTGTAATTATGTGTAGCCATTTATTAAGGATTTATTATGGGTTTTTAGGCTGAGGAACGAATTAAATAAATTACCATGTATTCTTATGGGAATATTTGCTCCAACATACGATCGTTTTAACATACGAAGCAGTTTCTGGAACGAATTAAGATCGTATGTAGAGGTATCACTGTATATGCCTTTCCTCCCTTCGGGATTCTCAGGCAGGTTCTCAACAGGATCAGGCAGCCAAGAGATACAAGGTTGATTTTGGTAGCGCTCTGGTGGCCGGAGAGAGAGTGGTTCGCGGACCTACAAGACCTGGCTATCCTTCCTCCGTGACCTCTGCCGGTAAGAGAAGATCGGCTACACCAGCCCCACTTCCAAGGGTTTCATGAAAACCCCCAGTGCCTTCAGCTACACTCGTGGAGGTTATCGGGCGTCTACTAAGGAAGGAAGGATACTCGAAGAGGACAGCCTTGAGGATGTCCGGTTATCTTAGGAAATCCTCAGTCAGGGTTTACCAGGCCAAGTGGGCCACATATGTGAAGTGGTATGCGGCTCAGAACCCGAGGCCCCTGGATGCATCGGTCCACAGGATTGCAGGCTTTCTGGTCTACCTAAGGGACTACCTAGGGGTTTTCCATTCCAGCCATCAAAGGTGCCGAGCAGCACTAGGACAAGTATTTCCACTCAGAGGCATTGACCAGGAGGGCCTCTCATCCGTTTTCCATGCTCATCAGGAGTGTCGAGCAATCTTGTTCCCCCCGCGCCTCTCGGGTACCGCAGTGGGACGTGGCTAAGGTTCTCAAGGTTTGGTCTAGGCCACCCTTCGAACCTCTCAAAGTTATCCTGGATAAAGACCTCACCCGCAAGGCAGTGTTCTTGCTAGCTCTGGCCTCGACCAAGAGGGTGAATGAGCTCCACGACTTGTCGTTTGAGGTTTCACACTCGAAAGGGTGGAAGGACACTGACCTTTTAGTTTCTGCCTGTTTTGGTGGCCAAAACACAGAACCCAGCCATCGTAGACCCAAGGTTTGAAGGATTCTCGATCCCGGCGTTCCCTCACTCGGACAATCCAGAAGACTTGTTCCTGTGCCCAGCGAGAACTATCAGGAAGTACCTTAACAGGACGGCCAGACTTCGGCTGGACATCAAAAGTCTGTTTGTTTCCTCAGACCCGGTGTAGAAAGCAGTGTCCAAGTACACGGTCTCCTTCTGGCTTCGACAAATCATAAAAGGGCTTATGACAGCGAGGGGTCGGTAGTCCCTGGCAAGACACGACCCCATGACATTAGGGGGCTTAGCACCTCCTTGGAATTTGACAAGAACATGAAAGTAGGTCAAATCATGAGGGCGGGCACATGGTCCAGGCAGTCCACCTTTACGGCCCACTACCTGAAAGACTCTACGAGGAAGTCCCTGGACTCCTTCCCCATCGGACCAGTCATTTCCGCCCTTCAAAAGTTTAAGGCTAAAGCCCCGGGGTAAATCGAGGGGAGTAATTGCAAGCGACACAAGTTTCTGCCTTACTCCCCCCTCCCACACTTTTCCTTACTACCCTTTTTGCCCCCTTTTCCTTTCCCTCCTCCCATGTGAGAGATGGATGTTGTAGAAGACCATGTCCAGATTATGCATAAAGGTGACTTCAATCAAGTAGGCTTTTGTGTGCCGCCCCCGACTCTCCTACCCTGGATCTAGCCTCCTATCTAGGTCCCGTATCACGTACCGGTATGGCGGGTCGTCCGGCTTGTAAGTCCACCCCCGCCTCCTAAAGTGTAAGTCTCCTAAGAAAGTAGTTCGAGGTAAGTACTCCATGTTGGAACAAATCACAAATTTTAAGTAATATGACAAATTCGGAGATAATTTGTATTTTTCCTAACCATACAAACCTTAGCTATTTACATAGGGTTTACTTTCGGCGTGGCTGAAAATGACGAGCCAATAGATTTTTAACAAGGGTTAACTACCCCCGCGCTAGTTAGCAAGGGGGTAGGGGAAGGGGTAGCTTGCTACCCCTCCCCCCCCACACACCGGTGAATTGTCTCACTTCACTTAGAGGTAGGACTTGTCTTGGGGGACAGGGCTGGCGGGCAAATATGTGTAAATAGCTAAGGTTTGTATGGTTAGGAAAAATATAAATTATCTCCGAATTTGTCATTTGTACCGTAACCGAAATACAAACCACGCTATTTACATAGGGTGACTTACCCCTTAGGAAGGGTGGAAAGTCCCCACCCTTACTGGCTTTGGCTTTACCCGAGACTCAGAATCCGAGTGAGTAGCACTCGAGAAAAGGAGTCCCTGCACCTCACAAGTTCCTTGCTTCGCAAGGAACGTGTGGCCTACATAAGTTTGTGTTTGGAGGAAGAGTGTGACTCGTCCTAGGAAGTTGACCTGGAGTCCTTTAGATGGAATCCTAGGCTAGGACGTTCCCAATACCACCTCGTCAGGGTATGGGGGACGCGACAGTATTAACTTAATACTAGGAACACAAGGGAGCATGGTTTACCTGCAGAGGTTGAGGTCAGCTATGCAGAGACCAGGATGCTGCTTTCCCCAAGAGAGTTGGGGATGAAGAAAGAAGTAAGGGCCAGGAATACTCTTTCATTCACGCAGACTAAGACCGGGTAACAATGCCCTCAACCTTCTGCTACCTGTCCATTAAGGAGCCTGAGGTTAGACCAGTTGTTGTGCAGCCACCACGGGGCCGATAGAAAAGGTATCGAGGCTCCTGTGGGTCACGTCTTGCAGGTAGTGGGCTGTGAAGGTCGTTTGACGCTTCCAGACCCCAGCTTGTAGCACCTGCGTCACAGAGAAGTTTCTTTTAAAGGCCCGGAACGTAGCGATGCCCCTGACGTCGTGTGCCCTAGGGCGACGTGATGGAGGAGGGTCAGGGTTCAAGGCGTGATGGATGACCCTTCGAATCCAAGCCGAGATGGTGTTCCTGGTGACCTTCCTCTTAGTCCTTCCTGTGCTTACAAACAACGCTTGCACGCGAGGACTAACTGTAGCTGTCCTCTTCAAGTAACGCCTCAGACTCCTCACTGGGCATAATAGCAGATGGTCTGGGTCACTTGTTACAGAACGGAGACTCGTGACCCTGAAGGAGTCGAACCGTGGGTCCGGCACTCTAGGGTTCTGAGTCTTGGCAACAAACTCAGGGACGAACCTGAACGTTACCTCCCCCCATCCCCTTGAATGGGCGATGTCGTATGAGAGACCATGAAGTTCACTAACTCGTTTGGCAGAGGCCAACGCGAGTAGGAAAGCCGTCTTCCAAGTCAGGTGGCGATCAGAGGCCTGGCGTAATGGTTCGAAGGGAGGTCTCTTCAGAGCCCTGAGAACCCGAACCACGTTCCATGGAGGAGGTCTCACTTCCGACTTAGGGCAGGTAAGCTCATAGCTATGTATGAGTAAAGAGAGTTCTAGCGAGGAAGAAATGTCCACTCCTTTCAGCCTAAAGGCCAGACTTAAGGCTTAGCGATAGCCTTTCACCGCCGAGACCGAAAGGCGCATTTCTTCCCGCAAATACACGAGGAACTCCGCTATTGCTGGAATAGTGGCATCGAGTGGAGAGATACCCCTCCCACGACACCAACCACAGAAGACTCTCCACTTCGCCTGGTAGACTCCCGCGGAGGATTTTCGAAGGTGACGAGACATTCTTTCCGGAACCTGTCGCGAAAAGCCTCTCTCCGTGAGGAGACGCTGGATAGTCTCCAGGCGTGAAGCCGAAGCGAGGCTACGGCTTTGTGGAAGATGTTGCAATGTGGCTGTCTGAGTAGCTCGTGTCGTGGGGGAAGTTCTCTCGGAAGCTCCGACAGGAGTTGCAGAAGGTCCGGGAACCATTCCGCGTGATGCCATAGCGGAGCTATCAGGGTCATAGACAGGTTGACCGATAGTCTGGTCCTGTTGAGCACCCTTCTCATCAGACAGAACGGTGGGAAGGCGTACACGTCAATGTTGTCCCACCGTTGTTGGAAGGTATCTTGCCAGAGAGCCTTGGGGTCTGGGACTGGGGAGCAGTACAGAGGCAGCTTGAAATTCAAGGCCGTCGCGAACAGGTCCACCGTCGGGGAACCCCACAAAGTCAGGACTTTGTTGGCTAACTGAGGATCCAAAGACCACTCGGTACTCACTATCTGCGAAGCTCTGCTCAGACTGTCTGCGAGCACATTCCTCTTGCCAGGAATGAAGCGAGCTGATAGTGTTATCGAGTGGACTTCGGACCACCTCAGAATCTCTACTGCAAGATGGGATAGCTGTTGTGAAAAGGTACCTCCCTGCTTGTTGATATAAGCCACTACTGTGGTGTTGTTGTTCATCACCACCCCGGAGTGCCCCGCCAGAGTCCGTTGGAACTGTTGAAGAGCCAGATACACGGCCTTCATTTCTAGCAGGTTGATGTATAGGTACTTTTCTGATTCTGACCAAAGGCCTGAGACCCTCTGGTTCAGAATGTGAGCCCCCCACCCTTCTTTTGACGCGTCCGAAAACAGCGTCAAATTCGGGGGAAGGACGAGAAGATCCACTCCATTTCGTAGGTTTCCGTCGATCAGCCACCACCGCAGGTCCGCCTGTTCCGTGGGTCCTATAGGGACCAGAGAGTCCGGGGAATCGGAGCCCTGACTCCACCGGGACTTGAGACGCCATTGCAGGGATCTCATCCTGAGACGCCCTTTCGGGACCAGACGGGCCAGGGAGGCTAGGTGACCTAAAAGACGTAACCATGATTGGGCTGGAAGCTCTTCCCGCCTGAGGAAGGGCTCTGCCACCCTCCTTAGCCTTGCTATCCTGTCGTCTGATGGAAAGGCTTTGTGGAGATTGGTGTCTAATAACATGCCTAGATAAACCAGTCGCTGGGACGGCTGCAGAGAGGACTTCTCAAGATTTACCATGATCCCCAGATCTTGGCAAAGTCCCAGAAGCCTGTCTCGGTGTCGAAGAAGGGTCGACTCGAAGTCTGCCAGGATCAGCCAGTCGTCCAGATATCAGAGGAGACGGATGCCGTTCCTGTGCGCCCATGACGAAATCAGGGTGAACACTCTGGTGAACACCTGAGGTGCTGTGGAGAGACCGAAGCACAGTACCTTGAACTGGTAGATCTTGCTGTCTAGGCTGAATCTTAAGTACTTCCTGGAAGACGGATGGATTGGGATCTGGAAGTACGCGTCCTTCAGGTCCAGTGTGCACATGAAGTCTCCATGCTGAAAGAAGTTTGCTTGACAAACTTGTTCAGAGCTGAGAGATCGATGACGGGTCTCCAGCCTCCAGACGCCTTCTTTACAAGAAAGAGTCGACTGAAGAAGCCTGGGGAGCCGTTGACGACCTCTTGGAGAGCATCCTTCTTGAGCATGGTCTCGACTTCCGCCCGAAGGGCTAGCCCCTTTGCCGATCCCATGGCATAGGAGCTTAACGACACTGGATTCGCTGTCAGGAGAGGTTGAGACGCTGTGAATGGGACGCGATAACCTTGGCCAATCACAGAGACCGTCCAAGAATCGGCCCCATGTTGCTGCCACCTGTGCACGCAACTTTGTAGGCATCCCCCCACAGGTGGACACGCGGGGGGACTGCCACTCCTAGCGTTTACGGCCACGGCCGCTCCCTCTAAGAGTTTTGCCTCCCCTGGAGGACTTACCACCCCTCTTGTCCTTGACAGGAAAGGGCTGAGGCTTAGACACCTTCGTCTTAGCTGCCAGAGCCTGCTTCGGTGTCCTGCGAGGCTGCTGTTGATGTTGTTGCAGAGCTGGAGGCTTGTAGGGCCGAGATGTGAGGGCCCTTTGGAGGAGCGAATCCTGGTTCGACTTCCTCCACCTCTCAGCTGTGCGTTCCACGTCCTTGGGCTCAAACAAGCTTCCTCCAAGGATGGAGGAGTGTCTGAGCCTGCAGACATCCACGGCGGGGACCTTCGGATGGAACTTCTCGGTCACCGCATCACGACGCTTCAAGATCGAGTTGACCCACAGGTTGGTAACCTGGTGGGCCAGGAACTCGATGGAGCGAGTGCCCGAGAGGAGGAAGGTCTCCAGGGCCTTCCTATTGCTCTCCTTAGACAAGTCCTCAGAGCGCAATAGGATGCCCAGAGAACCCAGCCAGACGTCCAGCCATGAAGTGGCCTGCATGGCACACTTCACGACCTTCTTCTGGCTCAGGAACTCCGAAGCCGAGAATGTCACCTGCCGGGAGGAGAGCTTCTCAAGCGGAGTTCCCCTTGTGAGCTCTTCCACCGAGTGGTGGAGGGGAAGAGCTAGGCTGGACTCCCCCATGATCTGAAAATACCTCCTTTGCTGTAAACGAGGAGGTGGGAGGAGTTTGTTCCCGGCAGAGGAACGGCTGGAGGAGGCGAGATCCGAGAGCTGAACTTTGACCTTGTCTCTGGCACTCTTCACCCCCTGGGACCAAGGCAAAGCCGCGCTGGCCCTTGGGGGTTTCTGGGTACCATAGACTTGGTCTAGGACCGTATCCTTGCCTTCACGAGGGGCGATCTCCGGGTCCTTGAACCTGTTGAATTGCCTCATCAGATTCAAACCTGCCAGAAGGCATGCTCAGACTCATGCTGCTCTCCTCCCTGTGGACTGGCAGCTAAGTCTCCCGTCCCCAGAGGCTCTTCTTGGGGAGACACGTGGACGTTCTCCCGGGGTCTGGTTGGCTCTGGACGAATCCGCGAAGACGACTTAGGAATCGTCTTAGTCCTTGGGTTCCCTCCTGGGCGGGATACAGGACTCCAGCAAAGAGGTCTGGAAGGAACCTTCCACGCGAGACGTTTCTCTTCCTCGAGGTGGGGTTTCTCCCATTGGTGCCGTGGGAGAGGCCCTCGCCTCGCTGGACTCTCCTGAGGACGGAAAGGCTTCGTCCACAGGAGAAGGAGAAAACGACCGCAAAGGGGATGGAGCCTTCCTGGCGGACCTCTTAGGAGCCAACTTCTCCCTGGGAGAAGTCACCACGAAGTCTACTCCTCTCCTTCTCTTCAGCGGGGGCGAGTCTGTCCTTGGCTTGAGTCCCAAATCAGCGAGGGCTGGCTTCACAGCCTGCACCACCGCTTTCATCAGGTGACCAAACCAAGACTGACGGGTGACGGACGCAGTGTCCGTAATCCCCGCTTGAGGAAAGGGGATCGCCTGATCCTTCGGAGTGGACGCAACGGGGCCTACCTGTAAAGAAGAAAGGGAAGAATGTTGCCTAGACCTCTCCGACGACTCTTCCTGGTCATGGGTGAGAGACCTGCGCTTGCGCGGTGGCGATCCTGATGGCGATCTGGAAGTACGCGTCCCTGTCGCAGGCACGAGCTGCGGAACCCGGCGAGAACGGGGGTCGCGCCGGGGGTCGCGCCGGGGGTCGCGCGATGAAGCATTCAAGGAATCGCGCGCGGGTGGCTGCTGAAGCACGGGCGCGCAGTCGCGCGGGGATAAACGCGCGCGGGCGAGGGGGCGCGCAGGTGAATAAGCGCGCGATGGTAGAGGAGATCGCTGTCGGTCAGGCGAATGGTGAAGCGCAGGAGATCGACGGCGCCCTGGAGATCTATGGCGCGTGGGCAAGCGATGGCGAGTCGGCGAGCAATGGCGCGTTGACGAACGCTGGCGCGTCGGCGAGCGATGGCGCGTTGGAGAACGATGGCGCATAGTACGCGCAGGCGATCCACCGTGCACAGGCGATTTGGCGAGTGTGCGCGTCGGGGACCTATGGCGATCCAAGTCATGGGCATGCTGGCGTGCTGGCGTGTTGGCGAGCGCTTGCGCACAGGTGATGGATCGCGCGGGCGCTCAGGAGACCGTTGGCGCGCAGGAGGTTGTCGACGCGTAGACAGCTAGGGCGCAGGATCAGGTGGCGAGGAAATGCGCAAGGGCGAACGCTCACGGACGGGCTCAGGAGATGAAGGCGCGCAGGAACTCTTTAAGTGCGCACCGGGGAGCGTGCGCGCTGTTGCGCAGGCGAAGATGGGCGCACAGGGGCGCGCGGGCGAGGCGGAGGAGTAAGGTCCTTGCCTGCGTCCAGATCCAAAGATCTAGGGTGCGTGGGCGAGCGTTGGCGCGCATCAGGAACAAGGTGCGCGCTGGCGAGCAGGAGATCGTGTGCGCTCAGGAGACCGATGGCGCGCTTGGCACGCAGCAGGAACAGAAGGGCGCTGACTGCTAACAGGGGAGCGCTGGCGAGCAGGAGAGAGCTGACGATCAGGAGAGCGCTGGCGAGCAGGCGAGCGTTGACGAGCAGGAGAGCGCTGGCGCGGCGAGTCTGGTGGCTGCAACTCAGGAGAGCGCTTGTAAAGCGCTTGTAAAGATATCTATAAGCATATTTTTCCCTTTCCGTGGCGATCGTATATGTCAGAGTTTTGGTGATTTAGGTAACCGAAATCTCGTCTTGTCTGGGTAACATAACCTAGACAACATACTTTCATCATTTCCCCGGTTACCCTTGTGTATTGGTTATTATTCCTAGAGATCGATATCTCCTGGAATTATATTAACCATCATCAATCTCACTAGAGATTTATGGGTAATCTCTCTTCCCTCTGAGAGTAGCCTTAGGCTACAACTCTCTGCGTCGGCCTTGAATTTCGAATTCAGGCATGACTAGCCTAGAGTTTTCTGTCTCATCCCTTAATGGCCGTCGGCAAGTTTTGGGATTCGATCAGAACCTGAGTATTTAGTCTTTGTCGGCAGTCGGTCGGCGGGGTGATTGCATTCCCTTGCCGTCGGAACTACCGGCATAGGAGGCTAGCCCTCCCTAGACTACACCTGAAGTGGTCGAATGTTACCGCCACCTTCTCCCTGTGGTCTAGTAGACTAGTCCTATGCTCGCCGACCCTAGGCTGTAGAGTCGTATACTCTTGTGGCCTAGGATGGCGCCAGCATTGGAACTCTGTTTCTCCCTTGTTGAGAGGAACGGCATGAGCTGCCGTCCCCTTAACTGTATTAGCACCTCCTAAGCTGGAGAATAAATGATTCTCCTGCCGCTTGTGGTCGTGCCGGTACTGAAACAGAGTTTCTTCCAGGTGTGTAGATCCGGCAACATTGCCGGTCCCTCCTATACCTCATATATAGGACCCTTTCCCCTCCCCTCTCTGTTCTTTTACGATGGCCGAGCCATTGTCTTTCCTGTGCTGGAGTCCTGCAACCTTACCATTGCAGGTGGGTTGCCGGATCCGCCCAGACCCCCCCCCCCCAATCCTCAGCCGTCAGCTGTCGGCGACTGCCGACTGCCAACGGCCATGGCGGTTGTCGGCGACTGCCGGCTTCCAGCGGCTTTGGCGGCTGTGGATGGGAGGCCCCTTTTGTCACCAAGGTTCTCCAGTTCTCCCTTGAACTGCTAGCCACAGTTTCTATTGTCGGCGGATTGTTCTGGCCGGCAGTAGGCCGACACAGATAGATACTGACTCAGTAGGTAGCATGCCGACTGTACTCGTGCTGTCAGAGGCTAGCCTACAGTAGTAAGCCGGCAATAGTACTATGGCTAAATGGAAGTGAACCTTCTTTTCGGAGAAAGGCAGTAAAATTAAACTTTTACATCTTTTATTACTGTATACATATACAGTAATAGATAGCCTTCACTCCATGCTTTCTCTCTCTCTCTCTCTCTCTCTCTCTCTCTCTCTCTCTCTCTCTCTCTCTCTCTCTCTCTCTCTCTCTCTCTCTCTCTCTCTCTTTTCTAGCTTGCTAGATGCTCCGACAATAGCTAGCTAATCCGGCAATATGCCGGCTGAACTACAGTATATGTCTATACAGGTAATCAGTATAATTGCAGTATAGTATATACAGCAGATGAATAACTATCGTATATATTATACTAGTCGTTATTTCCAATATATCTTGGGTATCCCTACCCAGATATTTGCTGAACCCAATTTTATATTGATGGATTAATATTTCATCAATATTCTGATTTGAAATCAGTTTCCATTTACCCTGCAATATTGAATTTCGTAAAGGGCAGGTGGTGTGACACCTCTAACCCCTATAGGGGAGAGCCCTTATCCCTGAGTTTCCCTGATCAAGAAACTCCCTGATTTAATATTGTACGGGAGGTCACAGCAAATAGATTGGTTGGGATGCATAAGTATATGTCTTTTATTTTCTGCCGGCTGAACTACGGTATAGGTCTATACAGGTAGTCAGTATATTTGCGGTATAGTAAATACGGCAGATGGATAACTAACGTATAGATTATACTAGTAGTTATTTCCAATATATATTGGGTGTCCCTGTCTAGATATTTGCTGGACCCAATTCTATATTGATGGAATAAACGGATTTTGAGCGAAGCGAAAAATCTATTTTTGGGTGAGATAGCCATGGCGTCCTGATGGAAGGTTCCTTTTTGGTAGCTTCCTTGGGTAAATAACTACTAAGATATTCCCAGAGAATTTAACCACAGGTTATCACAGAATTCTAACTTCTGGAGCGAGTATCCTAAAGGTTTCCCTTTTAAGACATCGTATATCAACAGGGGACGCATGTATTAACGCGCCACATAGCTATCTACACCCCGAACAGAGTTAAGGCTTCGGTGTGTAAAGGCGGAGAATAGCTGGGAGCCGTTCCATAGGTAATCTCATCCGTGGCTACTTTTGGTACTCGAGACGTAAACAAACGGGCGCCATTGCTTGAATGACGTCACGTTCGTCTTCATCCTGAAGCCAGTTGCTTGCCGATCACCATGATACAGCAGAGCAGGGTGGGACCTAAAAACTGGACGAAGTAGCAGGGAGGGTCCATCAGGACGCCATGGCTATCTCACCCAAAAATAGATTTTTCGCTTCGCTCAAAATCCTTTTTTTGGGCTCAAGCCATGGCGTCCTGATGGAAGAATACCAGAGAATCAATGTATCGTGGTAGATTTTCCCCTATTGGTAAGTGCCAAGGGCTTTGAACAAATTAGCATAGTAATCTTAATAAAGAACCGTAGGGAAGAATCTTCTTGCCCCCCTTGGCAGTGAAGTTCCCACGGGCCATGCCGAGGTCAAAGTGGTTATTGAAGGGCTATTCACCTTGTTAGAAGAACCTGAAGAACTTGGAGACGAGACTGAATGGTTGGCATTCGTATCGGAACATTCTGGAAGGCAGACAGGTGGTGGTTGGACACTGTGTGCTGAGAAGGTTGGTTTCGTCTCCAGGGTATGAAGAGTAAGTATTCGTATTGGAATATTACTTTGTAAGAGTGAATATAAAATAAGGGTTAGGACCTTAAAATCTCCATGAACCATGAGGAAAGGGGATAATAAAACTATGACAGGCATGTATTTCATAGTAAGTAGGAGCGGATTGAGACGCACAAGTAATAAAATAGAAATTTTATTTCACAGTTGCAGAAATTAAATGAATTACAGCAATAAGTAAAGATAATTTACAGAAATTATAATGTACATAGTAATAAAGACTTGCTCTTGAATCTGAAAGGGAATTTCAAATTTATTAGTAGGCACTCGTCCTCGAGGAACGTTAGTCTTTAATTAAAACACATCATGCTCTAGGCATGCGGCACTTGTGTGACAACTATGACATTTCACCTGGGATAAGAACAGTTATAAGAAAGCACTAAGTGTTTTCGACATCACTATATATCGCTCGAGGGTCAACATAGGCACCCGAAGAGTTAGAGTCCCAAGTAACTCACTGTTCTATGCAGAGTTAGGTGCAGGTTTCAAAACACTACCTGCGGCTACCACAAAATGTTTGACTTCGTGCACTTGTTTCGCATAATGTTTGAAGAAAACACGCGAGGACTTCCAGCCTGTGAAGCTTTTAAGGCTTTCGAAGTCCATACTCTGAAAGAAATTCAGAGACGATGCAACTTTTCTAGGATCGTGACCAGCGGGTGTACTGTCGGGATCCGCTCTGCGAATGAAGTAGGTGATTTTCGCTCTTAATTGTTTCAGTGACAGGTCGCTGCCCGATGTTTCTCCTTTGAAGAGTTGGCCTCCACCAAAGTTCGAAGTTCTGCGAAGATAGACCTTGAGGCTCTCTACTGGGCATAAAGAGGCATCTTCCTTCAGGGGGCATATTCTCCAGGGGCCCCATCTTTTGGTGGGTAATTCATTTTTGGCGAGAAACGTCGGATCCGGGGAGAGGGTAATGTCTCCTGAATCAGTAAACAGGATATGACCCTCTTCTCTTGATAATGCCACTATTTCGCTGACTCGGGCTCCTGAGGCAAGAGCAAAGAGAAATATAACTTTCTGAGTCAGATCCTTGAGAGGGTATGAATCATTATCTAAGTTGGAGGCGAAATGGAGCACCTTGTCCAATGACCAGGAGATCGGTTTCGGTGGGGGTGCTGGGCGTAGACGAGCGCATGCTTTCGGCAGTTTATTGAAGATGTCGCTGGACAGATCAATTTGGAAGGCATACAATATTGGTCTAGTCAAGGCCGATTTGCAAGTTGAAATCGTATTGGCTGCTAATCCCTGTCCATGAAGGTGAATGAAGAAGGACATGCAGAAATCAATTGTGATTTCCTTAGGATTTTTTGTCTTGACGAAAGAGACCCATTTTCTCCAAGATGATTCGTATTGCCGTCTTGTGGATTCGGTCTTGTATTCCTCGAGGAAGTCTAGACTTTTCTTCAAGATCCCAAACCTCTTCTTTGCGGCTAGGGAGAGAAAATCATGAGATGAAGGTCCTTGATTTTCGATGATGAAGCGAAGACAGTCGACTTCTGTACTTGTTGGGAGAGAACTGGGCCCGGGAGAGGGATCAGGTTGGGCTGCAGCTCCAGGACCAGGGGATACCAGTTGCTCCGGGGCCACTTGGGAGCCACTAGGGCCGCTGTCCCTTTGAAGGTTCTCAGCTTGGAGAGGACTTTCAGCAGAAGGTTGGTGGGAGGGAACAGGTAGATCTTGGACCATCTGTTCCAGTCCAGTGACATGGCATCCACTGCTTCTGCCTTGGGGTCCTCGTACGGGGCCACGTACCGAGGAAGTTGATTGTTGTCGCTCGTTGCGAAGAGATCTATCTGAAGTTCTGGGACTTGGTGGGAGATGAAGGAGAATGATCTTGCGTCTAGAGACCATTCCGACTCTATCGGGTTTGTCCGAGATAGAGCGTCCGCTGTCACATTGCGGAATCCTTGTAGGTGAACTGCAGACAGGTGCCATTTCTTCTTCTCTGCCAGACGGAAGATTGGGAGAAGCACCTGATTTATCTGGGGCGATCTTGAGCCTTGGCGATTGAGACATCGAACTACCACCGAGTTGTCTAGGGTTAGACGAATATGGATCGAGGGAGGCGGGGAGAGTTTCTTCAGAGTTAGAAGGACCGCCATGGCCTCCAAGATGTTGATGTGGAACGTCTTGAACAGGGGAGACCATGTGCCTTGAGCCTGTTTTTGGTGGGAGTGACCTCCCCAACCCTCCAGCGAAGCGTCCGTGTGGATGTTGAGTGATGGAAGTGGGTGTTGAAGAGGAATGGACCTTTTCAGGGCCTTTGCTTCCGACCACGGCTTGAGGAGAAGTCGAAGTCTGTTTGGGAGCCGTCTCTTGAGGTCTCTTCGAGCGATGGATGCAGAACGTCTCCAGACTCCCGCGGCATCCTTTAGCTGTGCACGAAGCACTGGGTTTGTTACTGAGGCGAACTGTAGAGAGCCTAGAACTCGTTCCTGCTGGCGTCTTGAGATCCGCTTGGATTTCAGTAGTCGCTTGACAGACCCTGCTATTTCCTTCCTTTTCTTCTGGGGAATGGAAAGGCGGTGTGACTGAAGGTTCAAATGGATTCCTAACCATTGGAACTTCTGAGCTGGAGAGAGGCGAGATTTCTTCGCGTTTATCTTGAATCCCAGGTGTTCTAGGTACTGGGTGACTTTGCTGCAGGATTTTACACAATCCTCGGGTGATGGAGCCCAAACTAGCCAATCGTCGAGGTAGGCCATCACCTGGACGTCTCGGAGGCGGAGCTGTTGTACTATGGCGTCCGCCAGCTTTGTGAAGATCCGAGGGGCCACATTGAGGCCGAAGGGCATGGCCCTGAAGGCGTAGCTTTTCCTTTGGAGTCGAAATCCTAGGTAGGAGGAAGCGTGATGGTTCATCGGAATGTGCCAGTAGGCATCCGCCAGGTCTATGGAGACCGTGTAAGAACCTCGAGGCAGAAGGGTCCTTATCTGTTGAAGAGTCAGCATCTTGAACTTGTCGTTCGCTATGAACTTGTTGAAGGGGGATAAGTCCAGAATGACTCTGAGTTTGTCGGAGTCTTTCTTGGGGACACAAAACAGTCTCCCTTGGAACCTGGTGGACTTTACCTTCCTTATCACCTTCTTGTTCAAGAGATCTAGGACATATTCTTCCAGAAGGGGGGTTGATTGTTGGAAGAATTGCTGGAATGTTGGGGGTGGTTGAGTCCAACTCCAGCCTAGACCCTTCTTGACGATGCTGTGTGCCCAGGGATCGAAGGTCCAACGATCCTGGAATTGGCGGAGTCTTCCTCCCACCGGAAGCACTTCATTGCTTCTGGTGTCCCGAGGGCTTGCTGCCTCGGCCGCTAGCTCCCTTTCCTCCTCTGCCTCTGGAGGGACGGCGAGACGCGTCTCTGCCTGCACCTCTGCTTGAGCCTCTACCTTTGGGACGAAAGGTAGTCGTCTGTTGCTCGAAAGCAGGGGTGAAAACCGGTGACTGTGACAAGACCGGTTGGGTGACCAGCTGAAAGGTCTGCTGTGGCTGAGCTGCCACTTGGGAGGTAGCGGGTCCCGGAAACTGACGTCTTGGTTGACGTTGCTGGGGTTTCTGTTTGGAAGATTTCCTCTTAGGTTGAGGTCCGTCGTCCTGAGAGGATTTCCTCTTCTTTGACATGCCCCACTTGTGGAGAAGGTTCCTATTCTCCGTGGCGGCTTTGTCGGTGATTTCCTTCACAAGGTCAGAAGGAAAGAGGTGTTTGCCCCAGATGCTGGAGGAAATCAGCCTCCGGGGTTCATGTTTCACAGTGGCACCTGCGAACACGAATTCACGACAGGCTCTCCGAGCCTTCATGAAGTGGTACATGTCCTTCACCAGGGTTGCCATGTGGGATTTGGCAAGTACCATGTAGTGGTCTGGTACTCTGGTGTCACAGGCCATGATGTCCAGTTGGACCTGGTGGGACATGGATGCTGCGAGCCTCTCCTTCGTATCTTGTTCCCGACGAAGGAGGTGATCGTTGAGTTTCGGGAGGTCTTCATTAAACTGACGTCCAGCGACGTCAGGATCTAGCTTTCCCACCACGAAAGTATGCTGGATGTCCTTCCAGTGTCGAGCGTCGGGGGGAGTGACTATGGAGAAGGGTCTGCACTCCTCCAGTGCAGGGCAGGCTTTTCCCTCTTCCACAGCCTTGAGGCACGCAGCGAAGGCCTTTTCCATGAATGGAAGGACTGCATTCTCAGGTGCAACGTAGGTAGGGTGCTTCTTGCTCAGGGCCGGAAGCTTAGAGCAGGTAAAACCCCTACTTTTAAACGTGTTGGCTAGCATAGCCTGGGCCTTCGCGAGATCGAACACTATCTCCTCTTTCGGTTCGGTCTCTTCTTTAGAGGCAGGTTCAGAGCAAAGTCGGACGTAACAGTCCGGGTAGGCCTCGAAATTTGGGAAGAACTCCACTTCTTCCAGGGGGACCGTGCCGATCTTGTCACTGACGAAGATCCTGCCGGTCGCTATAACCATATGCTCAGCATACCTTCATGGGTTGGCATGTGAGCAAGCGGGGAGATCCTTAACCGAGATCTTCTTCGGTTCTTTGGATCCTATCATAGACCTGATGAACTCCTGATTCTCCTTCAGCCTGTCGTCCATGATGGCTTTAATCATCCGGAGCATCTCTTGGGTGGATGGCAAGGGTTCCGGGGTAGTGGAGGTAGACGTGAGAGACACTTCCGTCGGTGTAGGAGTAGGGGCGGTGATGGAAGGAGGAGCGACCTCTTGCTCCGACTCGGCGTACTCCACCTGGTCTTCATCATCTTCAGCCCCTTGAGCCATAAGGGTCTTCTCCGTGTCTTCCGAGACATCCGACATGTGTTCATCATCTTCGGAATCCAGGCGGCACTCGTGCATGGACTGGGCCATGACTACATCAGGTTCCACTGTAATTTGGACAGTGGGGATCGAATCCTTGGGTACCACAGAATCAGGGGAGGCCTTAGGGAACAGAAGTGACCTCAATTCTTCAGTGGCCAGGTACGGTCCGGTGGCATTCTTCTGGAAGCCACGCACCCACTTGCGTAGCTTCTCCCGAGAAGTGTCCCTGACCTCCGCTGAGGGAGGGTTATGGAAGGCATCAACTAGGTGAGCCTGGCAGACCGTACAATTCAGTGGGTCCCAGAATTTCAAATCCCCTTTCTTGTTAGCACAAGGGGCGTGAGTCCTGCAAGCCGTATGCCCGTAGAAGTGCGGGCGTTTCACAGCGCAGAAGTCGAAGTCACTTCATCTGCTCCTCCTGTGGAAGAAAGAGAAAATGAGTATGGGGGGAGTCATAAGAATGGCTCTTAAGCTAAGTTAATATTAATCATTAATTTTAACTTGATAAAGGGTGTGATGCACAGAGGATTGAGAGAGTAAAGAAACATACTCCATGCATCTCGCCCAGCTGGCTACCGTAAGCTTCATCCTTGGATAATCCGAGGTGGCCGAAGGCACAGGATAGAATTCCCGCAGAATCCATAGGGTAATGGAATTCCATGGAAATTACCAAGGATAAGTTTGGGACTGAGGTCACTCAGTCCCAAATTAGGGGGCTAAAGGATCCCCGAGGGTAACTGCTCCCGGCAACCAGCCGCGCTAAGATACACGCAGCATGCTGGAAATCTGAAGAATGCAAAAGGACAGCATGATTACTAATAGAACAGTATCAAGATACTGATCCACTAACGTAAACAGGCCATCTGGTTGCAGTGTAGGGCTATCAGTATGAGGTGATAGCTAGTAGAAGGGGGTGCAAGTCGTCTTGACACCTCCGGGGGGTCCGGCAGACCTCCGGCACGCCGGAGGCCGCTCCAGCAGAGTTTCTGGCATTAGTACAGACAGTATAAGTCAAGAGTAATACCAGGGTGGCGGCCGCCGGCACAGCGGCGGCGCGCCGGCAGAGGGAGCGGCGGCTCCGGCAGCCGGAGGATGCCAGAGAGGTGACAGGATCAAGGATAGTTATGGCAGAACCGGGTTTCCGGCAGTGGATGCCGGCACTCCGGTGGCCGGCCGGCGGGCGGACGGCCAAGCTTTGAGGGAGGTGAAGAGCCATCGGCTGGAAGCCGGCGGCAGGCGGCAGTCCCCCGGCACACGGAGGACTGGCGGCCATGGGGGAATGGAGGGAGTCACCAAGGTAGGAGGTGGGTATTACCGACAGTGGAGGCGGCAAGGGACCGGCACCCGGATAGTGAAAGAGACAGTGGGAGGGATGTAAGGAGTCCAGTCATGGACTCCCAGACATCCCCCCCTGAGAGGGTGTACCCATGATAGAGGCTGGCTCTATCACCCAGAAGCAGGGGCCGCAGAGGACCGGGAGCTAGGGTAGCCCAAGGGAGGGCTAGGGAACACCCAAAGAGGGGGAGACCCCTGTATACAGAACACATCCAGTGGCTAACCCCATAGGACACTATGAAGGGTATATGTACCAGAGCGGACTGTACGCAGAAGCTCCAGGTTGCCCTATCACTCCACCTTAAGGAGGAGTTGTAGGACAGGGGACAGATGGGTATAGACTAACCAAAGTATAGGCTAGGCTATACAAGAGATAGGTGGGGAGGGGAGAAGAGAAGAGTCTTCCATGAAAGGGGTTCTGTACCAGAGCGGCCACTAAGGAAGGGAGGACACTCCCTAACCTAAGGTAAGGCAGCCTGACTGAAACGGTGCATGGGTACAGTTTCAGCAAGGGACAGAATTACCCTTCCAAAACCTAACCTAGAGCAGGGCTGAGCGTCCTGAACTAGGAAGGATAGAAGACATATCGCTATCGCAGGACAGTCGTAGACTAGTCCTAGTCATAGAGGAAAGATTAGCCGTTCCTCACTCTCAGGCGCAACCCTAAGGGGGGTTCATTCCCTTAGGGAGGACTGAGAGGCGATAAAATACTCTGGTAAGAGCTTGATCCCTTTACGTGGTAAGGGGAGGAAGGCTACGCAGAGGGAATGCCAAGGGCAGGGGGATGAAGGGAGCATATAGGGGTCCTACATGTAGGTTAGGTTAGGAAGGCACACTAACTAACCTATCCCCTATATGGTCCCTGAAGGCGAAAACACTTGCATCACAGTCAATAGTATTGTAAAATAATGCCACTATCTTCATAAATAAGCCTAGGATCACTGATAAATCATGCATGAACACTGATATATAGGCGCACTGGCCTGGGGGCTATAGTAGCCAACTGGTATAGGGTCAATTGATGACCGGTAAAAAAGCGTCAAAACACGATATAAAAGTTCCTAGCTATGAAGACTAAATAAACTAATGTTATCGATTAGTAATGAGGCCGGAAGCGTTGTTGTGGCTAACTAAATAAGGCATGCAGAACAACAACGACGCCATAAAATGGCGGGTCCGGTAGAGGCACAGCTCTGCCACAAAACAACAATTATCTCGAAAAGTAATATTTACTTTACGGTCAGAGCTTAACTAAACAATACTGGAACCTTATACTCAACTTTCCAGAAGAAGGCGAGGCCGAAGGTAGCGACATAATAAGGATGCAAGGCGATAAAGATAGCACAGGGAAAATCCGTCTAAGTAAGGCAAGCTACTAGCAGAAGGATGGAGACGAACGTGACGTCATTCAAGCAATGGCGCCCGTTTGTTTACGTCTCGAGTACCAAAAGTAGCCACGGATGAGATTAGCTATGGAACGGCTCCCAGCTATTCTCCGCCTTTACACACCGAAGCCTTAACTCTGTTCGGGGTGTAGATAGCTATGTGGCGCGTTAATACATGCGTCCCCTGTTGATATACGATGTCTTAAAAGGGAAACCTTTAGGATACTCGCTCCAGAAGTTAGAATTCTGTGATAACCTGTGGTTAAATTCTCTGGGAATATCTTAGTAGTTATTTACCCAAGGAAGCTACCAAAAAGGAACCTTCCATCAGGACGCCATGGCTTGAGCCCAAAAATATTTCATCAATATTCTGATTTGAAATCAGTTTCTATTTACCCTGCAATATTAAATTTCGTAAAGGGCCGGTGGTGTGACGCCTCTTAACCCCTAAAGGGGAGAGCCCTTAACCCTGAGTTTCCCTGTTCAGGAAACTTCCTGATTTAATATTGTAAGGGAGGTTGCAGCGAATAGATGGGTTGGGATACACAAATATATGTCTTTTAATTTCTAATCAACATATCTTGGATGCGAGCTTCTGCTGTTACCGCTCCTATTTCGAAAGAATGACATTCCTTCGATACTCTGATTGTGTATCAATCCTCCTTACCTCACAGCGTTAAGCATAAAAGGGGACAGTGCATGTACATTTCCTTACACCTAGGTGTTCGAGCCCCCTTTTCTTCAGGGAATTCCCCGGTTGGAGGAATTTCCTTAAGACTGAGGAGAAGTAACAGCATTGGCTCGCAGGGGATACACGGTTATGTGTCTCCCACTATCTCTTTTAGCTTTCTGTCCTAAGCTATTTTGTCAAAAGACAATTTTGCAAATTGCTTATCGATGCGATAATCAATTGAATACTCCTTTCTGTTCTCCCTTCCTTACAGGAGGGACACCAGATGATGCATTGCAGTCTTCTGCAGTTATAATGATGAGTATTTTCACGGACATAATATATGCAGGTTCCCCCAGCAATATTATTTCCAAAATCCCCAATCTACAAGACGGCAGTCTAGAGCTGTCAAACTGTGGTTCGTTTCGTTTCGAAAGTTCTCTCTTAAATGCGGTTCAACTGCGAACTCGTAAAATGCGAAAACTCTACGGGAATTAGACCGAAAAATTCACTTTCTCATTACTAAAAATGCCGATTTAGTGCTCCTTTTAAAGGTTTTTAAGGTCTAAACCCCACCCCCCAACCCTGCCTCTCAAGTTGAGGTTGCAGACGCTAACGGCACTGGTAAGTCTGAGCGGGACTCGAACCCCCGACTGACAAACACCGGGCAGAGACTCCACATTCAAGCCACACCTTGTAGTGAAATCAACGACAGCAGTCATTGTTTCACTGTCACATCTGACTCCGCCGCCAAGAGCCGGCAGTGTGTGCCCTTGGTCACCACCCAGTCAATAGCTGGGTTGGTATACCTTCAATCGACAGCCCGCCAATTACCGGCGGTCTGCCGACAGCCCGAGGAGTCTCCTCTGGTTCAGAGATCCGCTGACTATGCGTATAGTTTTCACCACTACCCAGTCACATTGAATACTGGCAAGGATGGTGTGATGTCTGTCAGCGACCCGCTGACAGCCGACAAGTCACTGATATGTCGAAGACCTGCTAGCCATATCGGTACTGAAGTACTGTGTCAGTTAACTTACTCCCAAGCACTAGCCTTGACGGTAAAATGCCAGTTGTATAGGGGTATACAATACCCTTTACACCTGCAGTTTAGGACCATATCGCAGACAGAAATCCTTGGTACATAACCATACAATAGAATGGTTTTCCAGTACGTTGTGCTTCTAAGCACAACCCCTTGCTGAGACCTACCTGATTTTGGGGATCCACTTCCCCCCCCCTTTTTTTTCCTTATGCTGATGCTTCATCAGCCCCTTGATTCTCATTATTAATTCCCCGGATGTAGGGCGCTACTCTAGCCTTATGGACTAGAATCTTCCATCGGCCTCTTCTTGAAAGGGGATGCCCTAGAATCAATAATTAGGAAAACCGCAGCAGTTGGCTGGAAGGATTTACACGTCTGTGTCTCTCCTCTTTTCCAGCGTACTTATCCTAAGCTTTATACAATAGAAAGGAATCTTCTATTACAGTGAAACACTGAAAAGCTGATATAGGCAAACAGTCAGGTATGGCCTGAAAGGAGAACGGAAGGGTTTCTTAGTTCTCCCTAGGATGTTAAACAGCATCCCACAGTTACAATGACCGTTGTTCCACAGACAGTCTGATTTATACACCTTCGGATCAAGCGAAGCAAACAGACGCTTCTGGTAGGAGGGAAGTTCCTCCTGGATCGCCGGACCTTCGATCAATGGAGTCCAAGGCCTGACCAAGATGAGACTAGAATGGAAAAGGACATACCTCCACCATCCTTTCCTCAACTCTTCTTATATTCAAATTCCCCCTAGAAGAGTATACCTTAAAGCTCTAGAGCATACTAGCGGTGAGGAAAGTAGAGTCCATCGATTTCCAATGAAGGCAGTTTAGTGTTCACATGAAAGACTCAAGAAATCTCTGAGTCATTCTGGACTTGGCGCCACGCAACAAGTTCCAATAGAACAGCAAGTTCAGAATGATAATCCTTCTGAACATAAGGACCCTATTCAGTAAGGGGTGTTGACAATCTAGCCAGCCCTGGAAGATGTCTATCAGCAACTTCCAGTCAGTCACCCCCTCCCCTCCTACCTAGGATCCAAGTTACAGATGATAACATTTATCCTGGACGAGATTCTCGTCGGACTAGTTTCAGTCCTAGGATCCTTACGGAATTAGCAGACACAGTCAAGCGAAACCAAGCCTAGAAAGAGTTCAGGCAACGATGGCCCTGGACGACAGGCTGGGGTGGGCAGCACCCGAAATGACTGTCTATGAGCATCCATGGAGATGATCTGGCCCTGGAACATTGAGGATGTAAATAATAGAATCTCGATTCTCTCCAGCTCAGGGGCTTCAATGTTTAAAAAGCCATTGAAACCTGTAGTCACCCTAACGCCCCCTTTTCCCATGGGGATGTAAAAGGAGATTGCAAGGTCTGTCAAGAGACTATGGTAATCAGTCAGGATTCCATAACGCTAACAGGGAGGAGTTTCGAACTCTCTCCAGTTCACGATGATGACAGACCCAGTGCTACGTGCACAACTATAAGATGCGCTAAGAGTCTGGAGAAGATACGCATCAAATGCTCGAAGAGATCTAATAGGACCAATGATGGTCATTCCCTCTCCGCTTACCCTACAATGACCAAGGGCCACGGACCCGTAGGCCATTTTAGCCCCGTAATGGGTGGATAAACTCTCTCCACACAGATCGGACCTCCTCAGGTTGATCTGGGGCATCGAAGCGATAATGAGGCGTCGAAACTGTCGAGGATAAGGGACGCCTCATTTCATTAGGGAATGCTAGCCATCCCTTCCCTAAGGGAATGGCGCCTGTCAGCAGCTCGTTTATATATGATCCGCAAGGTGACAGCGGATGCTCTTCTCGGGTTCCACCCAATAGAGTTGGAATGGTACACGGACGCAGACCCATTTCCTCCCAGAAAGGGACAAGTCCCCGAGCTGCAGTTCGTTCTCTTCATCATGAGCGTTATCAAGATACTATCTCGTTATTTAGTCCCATACGAGGACCCTCTAATGGAGGTAACAGACATCATGTCTCTACATTAGAAGTGATAGACATAGAATTCCTATTCAGCCCATCAAAATTTCCTCCAGAAGGCCCTCTACATGCTGAGACCCTTCCAAGGAAGAGGGGCTCTATTGGCTCCCAGAAAGCCCAAGAACATCCCGTTCCCTGTAATGAAGGAACTGAGGCTGAGGCTAGTCCTAGTTATGCACCTAGGATTATCCAGGAGGTTCAGAAGTTTTCTGCCTTCGATTTATCACAGTACACCTGATCCCTTCATTTTACGAATTCCTTGCCCTTAACGGTTAGGAAAAAGACTGGGATCTTAAAGGCAAAATAGAATTCCTAGAAGAATACAAGTCTAGTCAACGAGAAGACAATACGAGTCTTCTTGGGAAAGTAAATTGTTTTGTAAAGCAAAAGGGCCCAAAAACAATCTCATGATCTTCTGCCTGTACTTCTCAGCCCACCCCTATATTCAGGGTCTGGCGGCCGACAGCACGTTGGCCTTTGAGGAAGGAGGCAGTGTATCCTTGAATACTATGAGAACGCTAGTTCTTCGGCCTTGTCTCCATATAAACCCTTGAGTAAGCACCAAGGGTATAGCCGACTTTGCAAGAGAGGTCACTTAATGGTATCTTTGGATCCATGGACCATTATCTCTGTGCATGTCAGCCCCAAATAGACCTCTTCTCTATGCCCTTTAAATGGATCTAACGATTGGAATCTTTAATAAATTTCCGATAACATGTGCAGGCTTAGGCCCGCAACGCCACTAAAGCCCGTCTAATGGTCTTTGGACAAGGTCCTACATTATGCCTCACCTGTGAACAATGAGGATTGTTCCCTCAACCATCTAACCTAAAAGGTTATTTTTTCGGTTCGCTATAGCCTCTGGGACTAGAGTTAGTGAAATAGTGGCCCTATCCTGAGGGCCACATTAAGTGGGAGATCTGCATCTCTTTCTGATCTAACCTTTCTTATTAAAGACGTCCTACCTACTAAGAGGTGGGGCTCCTGGAGAATCTGCCCTCTGAAGGAAGATGTCTCTCTAGGTCTGTTAGAGCGTCTAAGGTCTATCTTCATAGAACGTCAGACTTTAGGAGGAACAGCTCTTTACAGGAGAAAACTTTGGATCAAACTATCCCTACAACTGAGGGCGAAGCTCACCTACCTTTTTCGCGGAGCGGATCCTGACAGTACTCTTGCAGATAAAAGATCCGAGGAAAGTTGCTTCATCACTGAACCTTTCAGTGTGTGGACTTCAGCCTCTTCGTTCACCTACTGATCGGAGGTTGTCCAATGCGTCTTACAGACACTATACTAAGAAAATCTATGGATTGAAGCATTATGTGGTGGCGGCAGGTGCTATTTGGACCCTGTCGTCTAGCTCTGCGATGAACAGTAAATTGATTGGGACTATCAATTAAAAGGAGAAAGGGTCAGCAATTTTCGTGTGACCTCCCTTTGAATAAGTGTTGCCAAGGTAACATTAAATCTGTTCAGAATCTCAGGTGTGAAATTATACGGATACCACTAGTGCCGTGTGTACATAGTACACAGTGTTGTTAGACTATTTTATGTACAGAAATTATAAAGAAAAGTCTTGTTAAAAGGGCTTTTCTTCAGTTTGAGAGTGGCACTCATCATTTCCCCCTTTCAAAAAGGGGAACATTAATTTCTGTGTATGTCTCTCGTATAATTTCCTTATCATGCTACTGTACATTCATTTAGCATGTAGTCATTTATTAGGAATAAATGTCTATTAAAATGCAGTTGCGTCCTAATTCGCCCAACAATTGCATGTTTTTAAATACCAGAGTTCCTTAACTTACTCATGTAAGTATTTCTCATATTATTGTATGCTTACAATCAATGGATGGGGACACTGATATTGGTTCCGCAATATATACAATCCTTGAGACTGTTTGTATTCTCAGTGTATACCTATGTTTGTTCATACAATATATGCTACCTTGAGGCCCTTTTCCTACGTCTAAAAATGACTCTTCCCTGCAGGGGGCAGGAAGCACTAACATTGTTTTGTTTAGTGATGATGACGGATAACGGTAACGTTCTTTGTCTCAATTGGCCCTTTTGGCCATGGAAATATTGCCCCAAGGTTTAGGCACTAACACAAAACCACAGATACACTAATTCTCTGGTATGCTTCCATTAGGACGTCATGGCTTGAGCCCAAAAAACGGATTTTGAGCGAAGCGAAAAATCTATTTTTGGGTGAGATGGCCATGACGTCCTAATGGACCCACCCTTCTTTTCAATGAAAAGATCTTCATGGTTTCCCCCCCTGATCTACTGTATCTGTAGCACCTTGCTCAATGCTACAAGGAATGACCGCCAGAGGGAGTTGGCGCGGTTTTGATACGATTGTAGTAGGGGAACCAGGGTAATCTTTGTTGCGGTTACCCTTCTATTCTGCCACGTTTTCCCCCTAGAGCCTAGAGGCGTAAAGGCTATTCGGGGTGCAGATTGCCATGTGGCGTGTCAAGAACACGTCCCCTGATGATATACGACACCCTTGAGAGTAATCTTAAAGGTACTCGCGCCAGAAGTTAGAATTCTGTGAAACCTTTGGTTTGATTGTCTGGGAATATCACTGTAGTCATATATACCCTTCGGAAGCTACTAAAGGAACCTTCCATTAGGACGTCATGGCTATCTCGCCCAAAAATAGATTTTTCGCTTCGCTCAAAATCCATTTTATGAGATAACTTTCGAAACGAAACCAACCACAGTTCGACAGCTCTAGACTGCCGTCTTGTAGGTTGGGGATTTTGGAAATAATATTGCTGGGGGGGTGGACCTGCATATATTATTTCCGTGAAAATACTCATCTTTATAACTACAGAAGACTGCAATGCATCATCTGGTGTCCCTCCTGTAAGGAAGGGAGAACAGAAATGAGTATTCAATTGATTATCGCATCAATAAACAATTTGCAAAATCGTCTTTTGACAAAATAGCTTAGGACAGAAAGCTAAAAGAAATAGTGGGAGACACATACCCGTGTATCCCCTGTGAGCCAATGTTGATACTTCTCCTCAGTCTTAAGATAAGGAAATTCCTCCAGCCGGGGAATTCCCGGAAGAAAAGGGGTTCGAACACCTAGGTGTAAGGAAGTGTACATGCACTGTCCCCTTCTATGCTTAACGCTGTGAGGTAAGGAGGATTGATACACAATCAGAGTATCGAAGGAATGTCATTCTTTCGAAATAGGAGCGGTAACAGCAGAAGCTCGCATCCAAGATATGTTGATTAGAGATTAAAAGACATATATTTGTGTATCCCAACCCATCTATTTGCTGTACCCTCCCTTACAATATTAAATCCAGAAGTTTCCTGAACAGGGAAACTCAGGGATAAGGGCTCTCCCCTTTAGGGGTTAGAGGCGTCACAGCACCAGCCCTTTACGAAATTTAATATTGCAGGGTAAATAGAAACTGATTTCAAATCAGAATATTGATGAAATATTATTCCATCAATATAGAATTGGGTTCAGCAAATATCTAGACAGGGACACCAAATATATATCGGAAATAACTACTAGTATAATCTATACGTTAGTTATCCATCTGACGTATTTACTATATCGCAAATATACTGACTACCTGTATAGACCTATACCACAGTTCAGCCGGCAGAAAATAAAAGACATACAGTATACTTATGCATCCCAACCAATCTATTTGCTGTGACCTCCCTTACAATATTAAATCAGGGAGTTTCCTGATCAGGGAAACTCAGGGATAAGGGCTTTCCCCTATAGGGGTTAGAGGTGTCACACCACCAGCCCTTTACGAAATTCAATATTGCAGGGTAAATAGAAACGGAATTCAAATCAGAATATTGATGAAATATTATTCCATCAATATAGAATTGGGTTCAGCAAATATCTGGGCAGGGATACCCAAGATATATTGGAAATAACTACTAGTATAACTTATACGATAGTTATTCATCTGCCGTATATACTATACTGCAATTATACTGATTACCTGTATAGACATATACTGTAGTTCAGCCGGCATATTGCCGGATTAGCTAGCTATTGCCTGAACATCTAGCAAGCTAGAAAAGAGAGAGAGAGAGAAAGCATGGAGTGAAGGCTATCTATTACTGTATATGTATACAGTAATAAAAGATGTAAAAGTCTAATTTTACTGCCTTTCTCCAAAAAGAAGGTTCACTTCCATTTAGCCACAGTACTATCGTCGGCTTACTACTGTAGGCCAGACTCCGGCAGCACGAGTACAGTCGGCATGCTACCTACTGAGTCAGTATCTATCTGTGCCGGTCTACTGCCGGCCAGAACAAAACGCCGACAACAGAAACTGTGGCTAGCAGTTCAAGGGAGAACTGGAGAACCTTGGTGACAAAAGGGATCTCCCATCCACAGCTGCTGGAAGCCGGCAGTCGGCAGTCGCCGACAGCTGACAGCTGAGGAGAGGGGGTCTGGGTGGCTCCAGCAACCCACAGGCAATGGTAAGGTTGCAGGACTCCAGCACAGGAAAGACAATGGTTCGGCCATCATAAAAGAACAGAGAGGGGAGGGGAAAGGGTCCTATATGAGGTATAGGAGGGACCGGCAATGTTGCCGGATCTACACACCTGGAAGAAACTCTGTTTCAGTACCGGCACGACCACATGCGGCTGGAGAATCATTTATTCTCCAGCTTAGGAGGTGCTAATATAGTTAAGGGGATGGCAGCTCATGCCGTTCCTCTCAACAAGGGAGAAACAGAGTTCCAATGCCGGCGCCATCCTAGGCCACAAGAGTATAAGACTCTATAGCCTAGGTTCGGCGAGCATAGGACTAGTGTGCTAGACCACAGGGAGAAGGTGGCGGCAACATTCGACCACTTCAGGTGTAGTCTAGGGAGGGCTAGCCTCCTATGTCGGCAGGGGAATACAATCACCCCGCCGACCGACTGCCGACAAAGACTAAATACTCTGAGGTTCTGATCGAATCCCAAAACTTGCCGACGGCCATTAAGGGATGAGACAGAAAACTCTAGGCTAGTCATGCCTGAATTCGAAATTCAAGGCCGATGCAGAGAGTTGTAGCCTAGGGCTACTCTCAGAGGGAAGAGAAATCGATTACCCATAAATCTCTAGTGAGATTAATAACGGTTAATATAATTCCAGGAGATATCGATCTCCAGGAATGATAACCAATATACAAGGGTAACCGGGGAAAATGACGAAAGTATATGTTGTCTAGGTTATGTTACCCAGACAAGACGAGATTTCGGTTACCTAAATCACCAAAACTCTGACATATACGATCGCCACGGAAAAGGGAAAAAATATGCTTATAGATACCTTTACAATATATAATGCCTAAATAGCTTTCATAACAATGATTAAGCTATTTACACCGGAATGTCATTCTGCTAACTAAATAGCACATGTAAAAAGAACGACAGCGCCATGGCGACACCGGCGATCGGCTATGATCCGCACACAATAAATACACAAATTCATTGTGAGGCTGGAACTAAATTACATATTGTAAAGAATCAATACTCAACTTTCTGGATGGAGAAAGAAGCCGTAGAAGCATAAAGATTCCCAGAAATCGATCGAAAATGTCAGATCGACAGGGAACACCACCGTAGCGAGTCGCTACAGATAAAGGAATGACCGCCAGAGGGAGTTGGCGCGGTTGTCGATACGATTGTAGTAGGGGAACCAGGGTAATCTTTGTTGCGGTTACCCTTCTATTCTGCCACGTATTCCCCCTCGAGGCGTAAAGGCTATTCGGGGTGCAGATTGCCATGTGGCGTGTCAAGAATACGTCCCCTGATGATATACGATACCCTTGAGAGTAATCTTAAAGGTACTTGCGCCAGAAGTTAGAATTCTGTAGTCATATATACCCTTCGGAAGCTACTAAAGGAACCTTCCATTAGGACGTCATGGCTTGAGCCCAAAAAGTTGCATAGGAATGCCAGGTTGAACCCAGCTCGCTCACCTAATAAGGTGTCGGTATAATAATACTGGGGCGTGATAAATCACAATCAGAGGTCTCGCACCATTTAGATATCTCCTCTTCAATATCCCTGTTACAGCGAGGTGCCGTTCAACACCCACCTCCGAACTCCATTACCAACAACCCAACCCACGCCAGTGACGTCACTCCTTTTTCATAGCACTTGCTTGTTCACACTTGTGTTTTTCACTGCGGTGTTTTCGGTGTTTACCTCAGGATTTTGTACACGATGTCGGATTCTACTGTCTCCCCATCTAAGTTAAGTACCAGATCTATGAGTTTTGAGTCTTTGGAGGTAGCCTTGCCCTTATTTTTATTTCTATCACAGTTTGTTGTTATTCACCTTTCATCGGCCCCGCTTCGCGGCCGCCATGTTGGCTGGCTACCTCCTTTCACTCGTTCTTAACGCCTTACAATTAGTCTTCTATACTGATTGTTTTTCGTTTCGAACCTTTTTGCTGGGTATTATCACCGATCACACCCAGTTTTATATTATTATATTATTATATTATGTTATTATGATATTATGCTACGTATCATAGTTTTGAACTTGGGTTGGCATGCCTGCTCGCCTTCAGGCACTTCCTATTTGGTTTACTTCGCATTATAGCGTTTTTACCCAGCGTTTTTTATCTTTACCACCTAGTTATTTTGCTTTAGTTTGAGTGGGACTCTCACGAGGCAGTTTTAGTTTTAATTATTTGTGTTATCCTACCGATCGGCATCTAACCGATATAGTATTATGTTGGCCCCCCTGTCCGGCTCGGTACTAGTGAGCCCTCGTTTATCGCGGTAGATAGGTTCCAGACCCGACCGCAATAGATGAAAATCTGCGAAGTAGTGACACCATATTTACGTATTTATTTAACATGTATATTCAGACTTTTAAAACCTTCCCTTGTACGTAGTACTGTTAACAAACTACCCTTTAATGTAGAGAACACTTAATGCATGTACAGTAATACAGTACCCTAAACTAAAACAGGCACAAATATTAAAGGCGATTTTATATCATGTGTTTCCTAAACACGCCAAAAAGCACGATAAAAAATGGCAACCAATGTTTTGTTTACGTTTATCTCTGATCATAATGAAGAAACAAACGCATTTACACATCTGTGTACTGTATAGGTTAGTTTTGCATCGATTATATTGATTATACAGTATGTTGATTTTGTTATTACCAATGTTTTACTTAATTTTTCTTAGGACTTCCAAATGAAATGTTTTTCTTTATAATACGCTCCATCTTCGATCGTAATAAACAAACGAAGGCATTTAACGCGCATGATGAAAGTGATAAATAATGATATTACAGTAAAAGCTTTTAGAAAATATGTTACTGTATTACAAATATTATTTACCGTATCTATATAAAATCATACAGTCCATACGTAGCAAAGCAGGAAAACAATTTACGAGAGAGAGAGAGAGAGAGAGAGAGAGAGAGAGAGAGAGAGAGAGAGAGAGAGAGAGAGAGAGAGAGAGAGAGAGAGTGTTGTTTTACGTACGTAAATGTAAATTTTAAACAAAAAAATATGATAGGTTATAACATGTATATTCAGACTTTTAAAACCTTCCCTTTAACTTAATGCATACTAAACTAAAACAGGCACAAATATTAAAATGTTAGAATATTAAAGTAAAACATGTATAAAAAAAATAAAGATTGTTACTGTACTCACCACGAAAGAAGTTGAAGAAAATCTTGAATGATGATGGCGATGAATTTGCTGCACAGTAGAAATGATGATGATGAAGCTGATGATGTCTTCTACTGTGCAGCCAATGATAGTATTTTACGTCTCTTCAGACGGAGGTGTCTTTTCCTGGGACACCTCTTCAACTTCTTCCTGGGACACTTCTTCAATTTCTTCCGAAGGCGTACTAGCAGGAGGAACTGGCTCTTTATTGCGAGGCTGGAAGAACATTGTGATCGGAAGTTGCTGCCGCTGCTTCTTTTTTCGCTCGAAGAGCATCCTGTAGGGAGTCATGATGTCATCGATCTTGTTGCAGAATTGCATAGAACGAACCATATCCTCGTCCCACTCTTGCGACATTTCTTTCACCTCCTTCACATGGTTGCAGAACTTGGCAAGCCGTTTTAATGTTAAGCCTGTTTCTTCGACATTTTCTTGGGTCTCTTCCTGTGTTTCACTGTCTTCTTCACTGGCCGATTTCGTTAGGTCTTCTAGGTCTGCGTCAGTTAGCGGCTGGGAATGGCAGTCCAACAACTCGTCGACGTCTTCAGTCGTCATGTCGCCAAACCCGTCACCTCCAATTATCGCAGCCAACTGCACAGATTAGCGTATTGCAGAGTGTTGAATTTCAGCCGGTGTAAATCCCTCGTCATCGTAAACAATCTGGGGCCACAGCTTCTTCCAGCTCGCATTGACAGTAGCAGGTTTCATTTCTTGCAGTGCCTTCTGGATGTTCTGCAGGCACGTGGCTATTGTGTACTGCCGCCAGTACGCCTTCAAATTGAAAGTTTCATCTTCATCTTCTTGGGCAGCATCCACACACGCAACGAGGTCCGCCAAGGTATTCTGCGTGTAGAGGGCATTGAACACCCTGATAACCCCCTGGTCCATCGGTTGAATTAATGACGTAGTGTTGGGTGGCAGGAACTCAACCTGAATGCCCCCATGCGACAGATCAGTTGCGTGTCCACCAGCGTTATCCATAAGGAGAAGGATCTTAAATGGCAAGCCCTTCTCTACGAGATATTTGCTGACTTGCGGGATAAAACACTGGTGGAACCAGTTGGAGGTCAGCATCTTCGTAATCCATGCTTTTTGATTATGCATCCAGTACACGGGAAGGAGATTCTTATTTTTATTTTTCAAAGCGCGAGGATTTTTCGACTTGTAAATAAGCCCCGGCTTTAGCAAAAATCCAGCAGCATTGCCACACATCACGAGGGTAACACGATCTCTGAATGCTTTAAAGCCAGAGGCTTTGGCTTCTTCTTTGAACAGGAAAGTTCGCGACGGCATTCTCTTCCAAAACAAGCCGGTTTCATCCATATTAAACACTTGTTCCGGCTTGTATCCACCTTCAGCGATAATGTTCTTGAACGTCTCGTTCGCGTAAGTTTCAGCAGCGGTAGTGTCAGCGGAAGCAGCCTCGCCATGCAGAGAAACGCTTTTCAGGCCGAAGCGTTTCTGAAACTTCGCGAACCATCCTTTGCTGGCGGAAAAACGTTTCTGAGGCTGGGAATCAGTGGATGTCCCTGGTTGAGGTTCATCTACATCATCATCTTCTTCAGCATGGTCGCCATCGTCGTCTTGAGGTTCCTTTGCCGCAAAATTCTCATACAAGCCCAAAGCCTTAGTTCGGATGGTGTTCGTATCCAAGGCTATGTTCTTCTTCCGGCAGTCGGCAATCCACACTGCTAAAGCACCTTCCATACGTACGATCGTTTTATTACACGTGGTAACGACTCGCTTCGCTGATCTGCTAAAGGTGATGGCAGCCGTCTTTCTAATGTTCGCCTCCTCCTTCTTGATGTAGCGAATGGTGGATTTGTTCACTCCAAAATGGCGGGCTGCGGCCACGTAACTTCTGCCTTCTTTTAACATATCGAGAAGCGTCACCTTCTCAGCAATCATCATCATCTTTCAGTGGCGTTTAGGATCACTACCAGCCTTAGCAAAAGCAGAACGCTTGGGAGCCATTGTACAGTAGGGGTTAAACAGAAAGTTCGACAAAAAGTTCAACTTAAAACCGTCACGCACAGCACAGATTAAAGTTCACAATAACGTAGCAGCATCTACCCGGCGAGAGAGCGGCGAACGAAGTGGCCGCGAAAAGATGCTGCGGGTTGGAGAAGCGGTCAAAACACCAATCACAGGCTAGATTTCAAAACCTGGGATCTGATTCGTCATCTATCAGCACTTGAACCAATCACAGTCTGTCTTACATGCTACATAGTAGTTACCAATTCAAATACAAGGTACTACGTATACAGCTTTACGTATGCTATTTTACGCTTGTTTTGTTGTAGGATATTTACGCTTATTCGAGATGTGATTTTTGCAACAAAGAATATTATTGGATGCAGTACTACGTACGTATACATACAAAAGATTCATGGAAAAGATGCACATCCATTACATTTGTAGTAGTAGCCATCAGCAGCCTTACACCATTCAAATACGGTATGACTGCATCTGATTTGCGTTTCATGTTCGATTTAATTTTACTACGTACTGTATACTGAATTATCGTATGATCACATTCTCTTTTCGTGTTTTATTTCTTTCTGTACCGAATTATATGTCATATGTAATGCAATGTACCATCAGTAAGAGCAGATATTACTAATTACAGTATTAATGGAATTAACGAAATACAGTACGTATCTGGGGTCTTCATATATCGCGGTATTTTCGAAATTTCCGGAAAATCTGCGATGTGTATATATATGCGTTATGAAAAAAATCCGCGAAGTGGTGAATCCGCGAAAGTCGAACCGCGAAGTAGCGAGGGCTCACTGTACCTTCCCTGGAGGGCTCGGCTTGTTATTCTCCTGCCTCTTTCCCCTGCGTCCCTCTCTTACTATCTTATTTTAGCTGCATGCCTTACCTAGTTCATTGTATCACATTACAGTATTTTACTTTATTCATTTATCCGTTTATGATCATTCCGTTGTTATTTTCGTGGTTCGTCGGCCAGGTTGGTACGCCTGGCCTCCCTCCGTCCCACATGATCGCCTCCTGCTCCCTCATTGGCTTGTTCTCGCTACATCCTCCCTCTCCACCTCTCGGGGTATGGTCCCACCCCCCGCCTACCCCATCCCCACTCCAGGGATACCTCTCGTCTCTCTGAGACTTTGGAGTCAGCTGTTTTGCCTTACGGGTCGAGTCCTCTCATTCCCCAGTTACCCCCTCCCCCCCTCCCGGGGTACCTACTGACTCCCTTCCCCCAGTTGGAGCTGAGAACACTAGCGAGGCTTTGTATCTATACGCTCACTCCCTACCCTTTCGTAGCCGTTTTTTCCCCGCCGCTCTGATTGGCCATCATTCGGCTGGGGAGATTTCAGCTATGCTTTGGGTTTTTCCAGCGTGATTCCCCCCGTTACGTTCCGCACCCCACGGGACCCAGTCAATAGGATTCCCCCCGTGACGTTCCGCACCCCACGGAACCCACACGATGTTAGCCCCTTTTTTCTTAGCGAGGAATTCTGTGAGTTTTTAGATTTCGAGTTTTGTCGAGTTTTGGTTTTAACTTTTGTTAAGGTCCTTGTGACCGGCTGTGAATCTCTGACTTTCCCCCTCCTCCCCCCTCCCCCTTTTGACCCGCCTACCCCGGTAGGCTAGCGGTGACCCCTGGGTCTACCTCAGTTGTCTCCCCGGAGCCAACGGTATAACCATTGCCCATATTATTATATTATTGTATTCTATACTCGACGATGCTCTTTTTGAATGATCATAGCTATACGGATTTGAATTATTGCATTTTACCTTTGCTAAGTGTTTTCTACCGATTACATTACGGTTTGGAATGTTATTCTTAGTCCTATCCCGGCTGATGCCAGTTTATTTTTAGTACCCGGAGCCCCCGGGCTCCCTTGGGATCCTTACCTACTATGGGAGACTTACGTATCTTTATTTTACAGGTGGTCCACTGTAAGATAACAGCCTGTGCGGCCGTCCTTCAACAAGCGTGCGGCCACGACGTGTGCAGGTCGCACGCCCACTGTGCTGTCCTAGTGGACGACTTGACCGTCTGGCACCCGGACAACTGTGAAGTCTGCTACAAACTGGTCTCAACGCTCACCTCGGACTCGGTAGGTGAAACTGCCGTTACTATCTAGATTTACTTAGTTTTAATCTTTGGCATTTCCTGTTATTTCCACTGTATCCTCTGATCGAATGACCCTGTTTATCACGACCTACATGTTTACACTTCCCCCGTCGAAGTCACTTGCCACTAGTAACGGTCTATTCTCTTTCAGAGCTCCCAGTCTTCTAAGACCTCGGCCCTGGCGACCCTTAAGGTCTGGGTTGGCGGGTTTGCTCGCAACGTTAAGGCCAACCTGGTATACCCCAACGCTAAGACCTCGGCTGCGGTCCCTAAGGATGTGGCGGACCCCATCATAGCCAAAATCACGGAAGTCTTGCTCTTATCTGAAGACCAGGTGGTGATGAGTGAAGCCATAGTGGAGGACGTCGCGGCTATTAACCTCGACATAGAGCCTATGGCTCTCGACGAACCGGAGCTAGGTAGGGTGGTAAGTGAGGCAGGTGGGTCCCGGGCTAAGATTCCTCTCCTTAGCCCGTCTTTCTCTTCTTCATCTACTCATTCTTCTTTTCAGGGCTTCCCGGGGAAACGCGGGGCTGATAGCAGGCCTCGTCCGGTTACCCCGAAGGTTAAGGCTCAACGCAGGCCTTTGCTGAAGACCCGTAAGTCTTCCAAATCCCCCGAAGTCTGTCAAGACTTCTTCTTCTAGAGTCCCCAAAGACTCAGCTGTCGCATCTTCGTCTTCTCATGGGTCGAGAACGAAGACAGCCTCCACAACCACCCCGGTGGCTCCCTTTGACCCGGACGCTTTTTCTAACAAGCTATTAACTCAGATCGGGTCCATGATGACGTCCCTCACTGAGAGGATGCAGAACAATGAGAGTCTAGTGGAGAGCCTCATGCATTCGGGACTGCCGCAACAGCAGCAGTACGCCATCCCGGACGCCTCCAAGCTCCCGGAGTTTACGAAGAACAACCCATGGAGAATGGCTCTGCACTCTCCTTTCAAAGATGGCATGCTGACCATCGAGGGATGTGGCACCCGGCCCATCGAGGACTTCGAGTTCTACCCGCCGGGCCTCCAATTCCCCTTCCCCGGTTTTGCTCGTTTGACCGAGGAAGCTCTCGTTCGGCTGAATAAAGTTCCCAAGGAGACGGTAATCTACCCGAAGGAGCAGGCCCAGTCTATCTGGGTTCGAACACTGAATGAGTGGGAATGTGTGAACACCATGCTCACACCCCACAAAAGCTCCGACACAATGTTCATGGTAGATGAGCAAACCCCCACTCCGTGCGTCACCAAGATGATGGAAGTAGCCCATCAGGCCATCAAGGAGGATAAACCGTTACCACAGCTGCGGGAAACGGACCTGACCTCCCTCCTGTTCCCAGGAGACCACGAGTGTTGGCATAACGCCCCAGCCACCTTCACGACGGGCAAACTGAGCGCTGACTGTGCCTCCACACAGTTCAGCGAGCGTCTTCCCAGGCTTCCGGACTCTTTGATCTGCCTCGAATTCGAAGCCCGGACCAGGCTCAGCAGGTCTATTAATTCAGCTACAATGGCTGAGATGACCTCCCTAATGTACGAGGAGGAACCCCTCTTTAAAGTTTTAACCAAATCTCTGCTTCAGACTCTGCTGGCCGATGCATATGACTTCCTCGCAGCCAGACTTCGTTACCGGAGACACGTCTTGTCTGAGGCTACCATCAGACATGAGCCTAACAGGCTCATTAAAGCCCCGGTCTGGGGTCCTGACTTGTTCCCAGAGGACCTGGTTAACAACATCCTCAGCGAGGCTGCCAGGGTAAACCAAAGCCTCAAGGTTAGGTGGGGCCTAGTCCCCAAGCGAAAGTTTGAGCCAGCTGGCACCCCTGCTCGAGGCAGGAAGAGGTTGAGGCCCTTCCAATCCTCTCAAAATCGGCAACCACTTCAGTTGGTTCAAACCATTCCGGTGTCGCAAGGTAGCCAGCCTTCTACTTCGAAGGGACATCCTCAACAGCAATATGTGTTGGTCCCTCAGGCTCAGGTAGCAACGACCTCGTATGCTACCTCCCCTGCCTTTAACCCCGCCTATGAAACCCAAGGTGCCTTCCAGGATTACCAATGCGCCAGAGGCTCAGGTGCCAGAGGTGCCTTTCGTAACAGGGGTAGCGGAGGGGCTTTCCCCCGAGGCAAAGGGTTCCGCGGAGGCTGAGGAGGCAAATCGTCAACGACACATTGAAGACCCTCAGGTAGGGGGAAGACTCTACGTCTTTCGGAATCGTTGGAAGTTCAGCAATTGGGCTTTCAGCATAATTTCCAAAGGTCTGGGGTGGAGTTGGATAGAAGGGCCCCCTCCACCAACCAGTTTCCATCAACTTCCAACGAAGGAGCTAGCCTTATATGCAGACGATTTATTGCAAAAGAACGCAATCAAAAGGGTTCATCACTTAAAATTTCAAGGTCGCTTATTCAGCGTGCCAAGCGAAGAGTAATCCTGGACCTGTCCCGTCTGAATTCTTATATTCGATGCGACAAGTTCCACATGTTAACCGTCTCTCAGGTGCGGACCTTACTTCCCCGTGGGGCCGTCACCACCTCTATAGATCTTACAGATGCCTACTATCATGTTCCGATAGCAAGGTATTTTCGTCCTTTCCTAGGCTTCAAACTAGGCAGCCAAGCCTACGCATTCAAAGTAATGCCATTCGGGCTCAACATAGCACCCAGGATCTTCACCAAACTAGCAGAGACAGTAATCCAAGAACTACGAACCCAGGGAATTCAAATAGTAGCTTACCTAGACAACTGGCTCATCTGGTCAGACAACGTCGAGAACTGCCTCACGGCCACAAACAAAGTGATAAAATTCCTTTAACAGTTGGGGTTCCAGGTCAACTTCGAAAAATCCCACCTGGTCCCGGAGACCAAGTTTCAATGGCTGGGATTACAATGGGATCTACATTCTCATAAGCTATGTCTCCCCAAGGCCAAGAGGGCGGAAATAGCAAAGAACACGAAAAGTTTTCTCAAGGACAAATTGACGTCCAGGAGAAATCAAGAGAGAATCCTGGGCTCCTTGCAGTTCGCCTCTGTGACAGATATTGTTCTGAAGGCCAAACTGAAAGACATAAACCGAGTATGGCGCTCCAGGGCAACCGGGAAGTATCGAGACAAAAGAGCTCGACTTCCACCAATTCTAAGAAAGAGACTTCGGCCATGGACAAAGGTCAAAAGTCTGGCAAAGTCAGTTCCCTTACAATATCCGGCCCCAAGACTCGTCATTCACACAGATGCCTCCTTAACAGGCTGGGGGGGATACTCCCAGCACAGGAAGGTCCAGGGACTATGGTCGACTGTATTCCGGCAACTCCATATCAATGTCCTAGAGGCCATGGCGGTATTCCTTACTCTAAAACGACTGACCCCAGCCAAGAACCAACATATCAAGACTAGTTCTAGACAGCGCAGTCATAGTCCACTGCATAAACAGAGGAGGCTCCAAGTCAGCCCACATAAATCATGTCATGTTAGCAATATTTTCCATGGCAGCATCGAACCAGTGGCATCTGTCGGCAGTCCATCTAGCGGGGGTGCGGAATGTAGTGGCGGACGCACTTTCAAGGACAACTCCGGTGGAGTCGGAATGGTCACTGGATCTACAATCATTCAAATGGATCTTATCTCAGGTCCCGGGTCTCCAGGTAGACCTGTTTGCAACAGAGTCCAACCACAAACTAGAGTGTTACGTAGCCCCCAACCTGGACCCTCAGGCTTATGCCACAGACGCAATGTCGTTAGATTGGAACACTTGGAAGAAGATTTACTTATTCCCTCCGATAAATCTGTTGATGAAAGTGTTGGACAAACTCAGGACTTTCAGAGGCCAAGTGGCTCTAGTAGCCCCCAACTGGCCCAAGAGCAATTGGTTTCCCCTGCTGGTGGAACTGGGTCTCCACCCTCGGCAGATACCCAATCCAATACTAACACAAGAAGTACAAACTCGCAATGTGTTAACTTCCTCAAAAATTCAGAGTGCCCTAACTTTGTGGACTTCATGAAATTTGCAGCCCAAAGAGGTGCAGATATTGATCCCCAAAATACCCTGTTTTTGGAATCAGATAAAAAGGAATCCACCCTTCGACAATATGATTCAGCTGTTAAAAAACTTGCAAAGTTTTTAAGGGACTCAAAGGTTGAGATGATGACTATGAATCTGACAGTAACCTTCTTCAGAACTCTATTTGAATCAGGCCTAGCGGCCAATACAATTACTACAATTAAATCAGCCTTGAAAAAGATTTTCCATATTGGTTTTAATATTGACCTTACGGATTCATACTTCTCATCAATCCCGAGAGCCTGCGCCAGATTGAAACCATCGACTCGCCCTAGCTCAGTTTCCTGGTTTCTGAATGATGTCCTTAAGCTGGCCTCTGACACTCTTAACGAATCTTGCAATTACATACCATTATTAAGGAAAACCTTGTTCCTAATGAGCCTAGCTTCTGGCGCCAGAATTTCAGAACTTTCAGCTTTGACTAGAGATCCAGGTCATATTGAATTTCTCTCGTCAGGGGAAGTCCTTCTCTCTCCTGAAAAAGTTTTCTTGGCTAAAAATGAGGACCCCCAGAACAGATTGTCCTCCTGGAAGATTGTTCCACTTCCTCAGGATCCATCATTATGTCCAATTAACACTCTGAAAGCCTACTTAAATAGAACTTCCATGAAGTCCTCAGGGCCCTTATTCATTAGGGAAAATGGAGGAGCCATTACCCTGAAAGGAATCAGACAACAGATTCTTTATTTTATTAAACAGGCTAACCCTGAGTCATTCCCTCACGTCCATGATATACAAGCTGTAGCTACTTCAGTTAATTACTTTCACCACATGAACTTTGATGAACTTACGAAATATACAGGCTGGAAGTCCCCTAAAGTTTTTAAACGCCACTATTTAAAACCTTTGGAAGCTCTAAAATTTGCTACAGTGGCATCAGGGAATGTGGTTCCTCCTAAAGGTAATGAGTCTTAATCACAACGTCTTGCTCTATCCTCCTTCCTCCTACCTGCCTTACTTATTGTTCCTACTTTAGTTTTTGGTTTTTGTTTTACCTGAGCTACGCCCTTATGGTGTAATGTTATTTTTCATACCTGTTAATGGTCTTACTCTCACACGAGTTGATTTTTGTTATTTTACCCTTGGGGTTGTAAATTATTTTTGATCTTGCATCATTATTTTACCTTGCTTGTCTTGTCATCCCTTAGTTTGGGATTTTTGCTACATTGTATTTACCATCCCTCCTTTATGCTAGAGAGTAATTATTCACTGGATACCTTGTTTGTCCTATTTCTTTGAATTAAACAATGTTTTGGTATTATTTTGTCTTTAATTTACTTTCCCCTCAGGTATTGTTCCAAGTTTTGGGACCTTTTCTCTGGTACAATTTCACGGAGCGGCACAGGTAGCGCCCAGAAAAAGGATTTTGACGAAGGAAAAATCTATTTCTGGGCGAGAGACCTGTGCCGCCCAGTGAACCCTCCCTGACTTCCCTCCCATCATGGCCCCCAAACTTGGGTGCTATGAGGAGTGACGTCACTGGCATGGGTTGAGTTGTTGGTATTGGAGTTCGGAGGTGGGTGTTGAACGGCACCTCGCTGTAACAGGTATATTGAAGAGGAGATATCTAAATGGTGCGAGACCTCTGGTTGTGATTTATCACGCCCCAGTATTATTATACCGACACCTTATTAGGCGAGCGAGCTGGGTTCAACCTGGCATTCCTATGCAACTTTTTTCTCTGGTAAATTCATAGCAGTTTTTACCTTAGAAATGATGTAAAAGGAGCATTTCACTGGGCGGCACAGGTCTCTCGCCCAGAAATAGATTTTTCCTTCGTCAAAATCCCTTTTCTGCTTTTTCTCTATATATTTTACTTGTACAGTATATGTCTTCCAAGCATTATGTTCATTGCATGTCACTGTTTTTAAAACTAGTTATTCAATTTTGCCTTCTATTTTGCAAACCAATGCATGATCAGCCATTTTAATTATTACCATGTATAATCTTGAGGATGGGAGATGTACAATATGTTATGATCGTGAGGCTGATTGATATTGGGTGATAACCGGTTCCCGTTGTGGTAATCAGTCGGCTCTATTATCTTGCAATAAACATTGATGTAGATCTTGTCTTCTCATTACAAACACAACAGGATCTGATTTACTTCATGCCAAAAAGAGGTGGGAAACTGCAGTTGAAAATACATTATAAGCAGCTTGGAGGAAATGAAGATATGGTAGGGATAATGTGAGGCAAAAAAAAAAATGCCATATGAACTGAGTGTCAAGATACATTGCAATTTAATCAGAATACAACAGCTGATACAGGGTTCAGAAACACAAGTATTAAGAAGGAAGGAGGAAGAGAAGTTGGAGCAAACAGAAATGAGAATAATAAGGTGGATTTTGTTGATCTCCTTGCATGACAGGCAGACAAATGGAGATGCCCTAAGGTTGTAAAATTACTGGTACTGTATAGGAAGTGTGTCAAGATTAAGATGGTATGGGCATGTAGTAAGGATGGGTGAGGAGGAGAACGTAAAGAAGGGTTGGATGGAAGCTTTTAAGTCAAGATGGGGGTTGGATGGCACGATGAATGAAGGACAATTTAGAGAAGGTAAGTTTTAGTGTAGGAAGATGCTTTCAATAAATATCGTAGCAAGAAGAGATGCATGAAGTCAACCGACACCGATTTTACGATTGGATTTTTGGGCTCAAGCCATGACGTGCTGATGGAAGGTCTCTTCAGTAGCTTCCTAAGGGTATATTTGACTACAGTAGATATTCCCAGAGAATTAAACTAAAGGTTTCACAGAATTCTAACTTCCGGCGCGAGTACCCATAAGGTTTCCCTTTGGATATCGTATATCAACAGGGAACGTTGGTATTGACACGCCACATGGCTATCTGCACCCCATCTAGCGTTTGCACTCCGAGGGGGTATAGTGGCAATTATGGGAGGAGCCGTTCTAAAAACTCTCTTCCTACGCTACTGTTATGGTACCTAGCGATGTAAACAAACGGCCGCCATACTGGCCGACGTCACATCCGCCCGCGTCAACTCCATTCCACTTCTGTAGCGCTTTCCTTACAGTTGTGTTTTTCCCAGTTTTGCATAATTTGTGCATCATGTCTCATTCTTCGGCCTCGCCTTCTTGAGTGTTCCTCGGCCCTCTCTTGGGCCGCCGCAGGCAACCTATCCACCGCCGGCAACGTGCCGCCGGCGGCCTCCTTGCCGCCGGATGAAAGACCTCATTCCCTCCTTTCATTTGAACACTCCTTCCGGAGGCAGAAGGGTTTGGGTACTGAGTTATCCCTTTCTTCCCCCTTCCACCTCCTATCTTTCTCTCTCTCTGTCAGTGCCGTTCCACTGCCGCCCCCTCTCCCGGCGCCTGCCGGCAGTAACCCCGACTTCCTACCTGTCTCATCGAATATAGACAGTGTGTATATGACTGCCGACTTTCCGCCGGGGGTGGAGGGAAGGCCGCCGGCTCGCCGGCGCCCACCCACTAACAGTACCATTGTCTCGTCAGTATTCTATGCCGCTGCCAGTTGCCTGCCGCCTGTCGGAGCCGCCGGCACGCCGGCGATCTGCCATCACCCTATAGCGTCACCCTCTCTCCTTGCCACTTAGACTGCTGGCTTAGAAGGGTTCCTTTCTGATGGAGATCTGCCGGCGCCGGTCGGGCCCCGCCATGCCGCCGGGCTGCCGTCGACACTCAGGTACATTATAGTGGACAGTCACTCCTTACCCGTGCCGGCCCGATGCTGGCAGGGATTATTGTGCAGCTGTGGATAATAGCCAGTACTCTTATGGTATTGAGATACCCTTAACTAAAAAACTATTATGTATAGTTGTACAGTAATTAATTTTCCAGCATATTCTGTGCATCCATGTGCGGTCCTTTGCTGTGGCCTATCCTATCGAACCCCTCCCATCGTCCCTGATTCTCTGTAGGGAGACTAAGCTTAGCTCATCCTCCACGGATGTTCTCCTTCCTCCCGGGATATACTCAGCCCTCGGGAATTAGTTACGATGAGAGGTCACGGCAATGGACTGGGCGGGATGCACGAGTATGTGTCTTCCCTACCTTCCTTTCTAGCTTATCTATCCTAAGCTTATACATGGAATCTTATATTATAAATAATTAAACTTAGTTCTAATCTAAGATTAAATTAAGTCAGTTTTGTATTGACTTCATGTACTCATAGCCTCTTTCTTTTACAGGAGGAGCTGATGAAGTGTGAGAGCGCCTTCTGCAGCGTTCGTCGCCTAGACTTTTACGGTCACCGGGCATGCCGATCCCACGCCGGCTGTTCAGCCTTAAAAGGGGACCTTCGCTATTGGGACCCGCAGGTCTGCACCGTGTGCAAGAAATTGCTGGATGAGGCATTCGATAACCCTCCATCCACGGAGGTTAGGGACAAGGCCCGAGAGACCCTGCGCAAGTGGGTGCGCGGGTTCCAAAAGAACGCCACGGGGCCCTACCTCCCAAGTGAGAGGATGAGAGCCACGCTCTTCCCCAAAGCATCTGCGGATGCCGTCATCTCTAAGGACGAGATCCCATTAGTCCAACTACCGGCTGAACCGGATGTCTCGGCCGCCCTTGATAAGTGCCACCTTGACGAGGTAGAGAAGATGTCGGAGGTCTCCGACGATACTGAGAGGACCCTCATGGAAGGAGGTCAGGAGGAAGAAGAGGACCTTGTGGAACCCTCGGAGTCTGAGGGCGAGATTGCCGGTACACCCTCTGCGGCTTCCGTTACGATCCTGGAGCCGATTCCCTCTATGTCGTCCACCCCAACACCCGACCCAGCGGGTTCCCAGGATACCCTCCAGGCCTTGATGGCATTCATGGACGAAAGACTCCTCCAGGTGGAAGAAAATACAGTGAGCCCTCATTTATCGCGGTAGATAGGTTCCAGACCCGACCGCGATAGGTGAAAATCCGCGAAGTAGTGACACCATATTTAAGTATTTATTTAACATGTATATTCAGACTTTTAAAATCTTCCCTTGTACGTAGTACTGTTAACAAACTACCCTTTAATGTACAGAACACTTAATGCATGTACTACAGTACCCTAAACTAAAACAGGCACAAATATTAAAGGCGATTTTATATCATGCGTTTCCTAAACACGCCAAAAAGCACGATAAAAAATGGCAACCAATGTTTTGTTTACGTTTATCTCTGATCATAATGAAGAAACAAACGCATTTACACATCTGTGTATAGGTTAGTTTTTGCATCGATTATATTGATTATTCAGTACAGTATGTTGATTTTGTTATTTACCAATGTTTTACTTAATTTTTCTTAGGACTTCCAAATTAAATGTTTTTCTTTATGACGCCGCCTAAAACGACGGCGTCATAAAGTACGCTCAGTAAACAACCACGCTCAGTAAACAAACGAAGGCATTTAACGCGCATGATGAAAGTGATAAATAATGATATTACAGTAAAAGCTTTTAGAAAAATGATATTTTAATTATAAAATAAATTTTTGAATATACTTACCCGGTGAATATATAATAGCTGACGTCTCTGGCGGCTCGACAGAAAAACACAAAAACTCGCGAGCGATCGCTATGAAGGTTGCGGGTGTGCCCACCAGCGCCAACTATCGGCCAGATACCGCATATACATGTAAACAGCTCCAATTCTTCTCATCCCGCTGGGTCTCTATCGGGGAGGAAGGGGGGCCTTTAATTTATATATTCACCGGGTAAGTATATTCAAAAATTTATTTTATAATTAAAATATCATTTTTAAATATTTAACTTAGCCGGTGAATATATAATAGCTGAGCCTCCGGCGGCTCGACAGAAAAACACACAAAAAACTCGCGAGCGATCGCTATGAAGGTTGCGGGTGTGCCCACTAGCGCCAACTATCGGCCAGATACCGCATATACATGTAAACAGACCCAATTTTTCTCTGTCGGCCTTAACGACAAGACGTATCAATACTCGCTGTATAACCTGGAGTTTTCTCAACATATTTGGTGAAGTACTTCCTTTTGGTTTGAGCTTTCGCAGTGCAGGTGTTTTATCTTCAACTTAAATCTTGAACTCGTTTTTGGATAGATTTAATTTTTGATGACTTTGGATTGTTTTTTTGGACTTTTAAATGGCCGACCCTTCCCTTAGTACGGAAGTGTGTTTTAGGCTTTTAGCAATTATCTTATCACGTTATAAATTGTTGTTGTTAACTATATATTTTATATCTCAACCGCCTTTAATAGGCCTCTTCGATTAGCTTTCCATTTATAATAAACATCAAGATAAATTTTAATGATTTGTTTATATGCGACCTTTCCTATTCCTCCTCTAGCGAGAGTAGGCGGTCCTAACTTGGAAACCGAAGTTAAACAACGTTGAGCCCTTTCAATCGTAAATAACTTTTACAGAGCAAATGATTTAAAACTTATTAAATAAATATTTTTTTAGTAAATATTTTATGAAAGATTTTCTTTGAATAGTCTTCGTACTGTTTCAAAGATGAACTAACGTTTAGTTTATTTATGCTACGCAGTTTGCGCTCTATCGTTACGATAGAGAGAGAGAGAATCACGGTTTCACTTTGCAGAAAGAGTAAATCGATTCTGACGTTTTGTTCATTCTTCTTTCAAACTTAAATGTTTTAAATACTATTTTAAAGGAACTTGTTAATTGAAAAACCTTTCAGTTTTTTCCTTTGGTCAAATGACCTGTTTATTGACGAATGGTAAGTGGGCTCTTCTCTTCGGTGCGAAATCGAGAGAGAGAGAGAGAGAGAGAGAGAGAGAGAGAGAGAGAGAGAGAGAGAGAGAGAGAGAGAGAGAGAGAGAGGAGAGAGAACGTTCCGATCTTTATTCCCGTCCCAAGCGAGTAACGTTGTTCTCGAGTCAGTTTTTTACTCTCGTCCCTAGTCTCTGTACGGGGAGAAAGGATAAAACGTTTTTAGTTTTTATTCTCGTCCCAAGGCACTGTACGGTGAGAGATTGAAAAGGTAGTTTTGAAGGAACTAGTGTTTAGTCTCCTTCCCAGCCACTGATCTTTTTATCTTAATATATGTTTACTGTTTTTTGCTTGTATTAATGTGCTTACATTATACGACTGATTTCGCAATTATAACCTTTTGATGAGGGTAGAATTGCGTGCTTCAGGTAGAAATCAGTTTTATTCATACCTAATGTGAATTGTTGTAAAATTCGATTTCAGTGAAGTAAGTGCAAAACAGAAAATCGTAGTGATAAAGTGATAATTGCGCAAAGTGTTATCAGTGTTGCGACCGAGGGTTCGTCTGTTCGTGCCTGTCGTTCACCTAGTCCGAGACCTCTTGCAAGCTCCCAAGCCCAGGGGAGAAGTAATGTCGTACGACTTATGGGTTCGAGAGGACTTGATCAGCGAACAGACGTTCCCTCTATCGTTTCAGGCGTGTCTCATCAACACCGCCCCTACCACAAGACGAGCGAGACTATTTTCTCCTCGTAATCCGAAGGCTTTTCGCATAAGAAAACGTGGAACAAGGTTTCGAGGCCCTTTAAGCGAAAGTCAGTCCTTTCAGGACAGGTCCAGCGTCCTAGTTGTAACCATTAGGATAGCTCTGACCCTATACAGTCATCGGAAGACTGCTCGCCGCCTAAACAAAAGCGTAACACAGGCTCCGAGAGTCTTTTTGTAGGCAAGGTTTTGCAGTCACAGACGTTACCCTCGTCTCTTACCGCAACCATTCCCGTTGATCCTAAATGGGTTGTACGGCAAGACATGCAGAATAAGCTTGCCTCTCTTATGGAGGACTATTCTGTTGAGCAGGTTCGCGATGATCCTCGCCGCTTAGCTGATCGAGATCTTGGCCGTCAGCCGCCCAAACGAGCCTTTGCTCGTCCTGTTGACATTGACGTTACAAAGTCACGTCAATCGTGTTTTGTAGAGCCTCACTCGATGCAGTCCCGTGTTGACTCTCAGCCGCTTGTGGACGTTCAGCCGCTGCCGCTTGCTCTTGTTGACGTTCAGGACGTTCACCAACCAGCAGAGTTGACTTGTTTTGACGTTGAGCGTCAAGCACCGCAGTCAAGAGTTGTTTTGACTGCTCAGTCTAAGCAGTCAAGGCAGTCTCGAGTTGACGTCGAACGTCCTCCCGCACCTGTTGTTGTTACTGGTCAGTCCTTTAAGCAGTTACATGACATAGCGTCCTTGACTGCTACTGATTGCTCCTTTGCGTGTGGACTCTGCTTGTCAAGCATTGCCACCACGGCAGGTCTCTCCCTTGCTTGAGACTCGGCTATTGTCGGACAAGGTTCCTTCAGATGAGGAAGTTGCTGATCCCCCTCCTACTGATATTCCCTTGAGGACTCTGTCAGACCGAGAGGAGCCTAAAGCTGCTCAGCCCTCTATGGACTTTAAATAAATCATGCTGATTTTTAAGGATCTTTGTCCGGATCTTTTTGTAACTGCTGCTCCTCGTTCGCCTAAACGTCAGAGTTTACACTAGGCCTAGCTACTTCGAAGCCGTTGTTTTATAAGCTAGTGCTCTCTCGCTCTTCTAAGAGAGCTTTACGTTTGCTAGGCGACTGGTTAATCACCAGGAGGAGTTTGGGGGAGACAGCCTTTGCTTTCCCTACTTTTAAGCTGGCTTATAGAGCGAGAGTCTGATATGACACGGGAGAGGTTCTCGGCTTGGGAGTTCCTGCCTCTGCCCAGATAGACTTCTCAAACCTCATAGACTCTCCCTGGCGCCTGGCCATGAGACGCTCCAAGATTTTATGGTCGACTTGAGAGCTAGACCATCTCCTGTTAGGAGTTTTTTTTTTTCGAGCGTTTGAAGTTTTGCTGTACAATTATGTCATGCATAAACAAGGCTTTCAGGGATGGCTCCAATGATCTGACAGCCACGTTCTCTGCAGGAACAAGTCCCTCAGGGATGGCTCCAATGATCTGGCAGCCATGTTCACTGCAGGAGTACGTAAGAGGCAAGTGCGCTCAATGTATTCATTGTCAAGACAAACTTCACGATGAAGTCTACCAGGCTGTCTTGATAGCATTAATGGAAGGCGACTGGATGGTCTCTCTCGACCTTCAGGAGGCATACTTCCACATTCCTATACACCCGGATTCCCAACCGTTTCTGAGGTTTGTTTACAGGAATGTGGGGTACCAGTTTCGAGCCCTGTGCTTTGGCCTCAGTCCTGCTCCTCTCGTGTTTACGAGGCTCATGAGGAATGTGGCAAAATCCCTCCATCTATCGGGGATCCGAGCCTCCCTGTACTTGGACGACTGGCTTCTCAGAGCATCGTCCAGTCTTCGCTGTCTGCAGGATCTACATTGGACGTTGAGTCTGGCCAGGGAGTTGGGACTTTTGGTCAACCTAAAAGTCCCAACTGATCCCATCCCAGATTATTCTATATTTGGGGATGGAGATTCGCAGTCCAGTTTTTTTTCGGGCTTTTCCGTCTGCCACCCGAATAGAACAAGCCCTGCTCGAAGTCTAACTAATGCTGAAAAGAGAACGTTTGTTCAGTCAGGAGTTGGAACAGTCTCGTAGGGACTCTCTCATCCCTGGAGCAGTTTGTCTCACTAGGGAGACTACACCTTCTGCCTCTCCGGTTCCATCTAGCCTCTCACTGGAACTAGGACAAGACGTTAGAGACGGTATCATTCCCAGTCTCCGATCCAGTAAAGGCATGCCTTAAATGGTGGGACAGCAATATCAGTCTGAGAGAGGGACTACCCCTAGCAGTCAAGAACCCAAACCACGTGTTGTTCTCAGACGCGTCGGATTTGGGTTGGGGTGCGACCCTGGACGGTCGGGAATGCTCGGGTCTGTGGACCTCAAGTCAGAAGAGCATGCACATCAACGGCAAGGAGCTATTAGCAGTCCACTTGGCCTTGATGATATTCGAAAGCTTCTTCGAAACTAAGTGGTAGAGGTCAACTGAGACAACACCACAGCTTTGGCGTACATCTCCAAGCAAGGAGGCACACACTCCTTCACGCTGCTCGAGATCGCAAGGGACCTTCTCTTATGGTCAAGAAATCGAGGCATCTCCCTGTTGACGAGATTCATCCAGGGGGACTTGAACGTCTTGGCAGACTGTCTCAGTCGGAGGGGTCAGGTGATACCCACGGAATGGACCCTCCACAAGGACGTGGGCAAGAGTCTTTGGGCTACTTGGGGTCAACCCACCATAGACCTCTTTGCCTCCTCGTTGACCAAAAGGTTACCAATCTATTGCTCTCCAGTCCTCGATACAGAAGCAATCCACATAGACGCGTTTCTACTGGATTGGTCTCTTCTGGACTTATATGCATTCCCACCATTCAAGATAGTCAACAAGGTACTGCTGAAGTTCGCCTCTCACAAAGGGACAAGGTTGACGTTGGTTGCTCCCCTCTGGCCCGCGAGAGAATGGTTCACCGAGGTACTTCAATGGCTGGTAGACTTTCCAAGAAGTCTTCCTCTAAGGGTAGATCTGTTACGTCAGCCCCACGTAAAGAATGTCCATCAAAGCCTCCCCGCTCTTCGTCTGACTTCCTTCAGACTATCGAAAGACTCTCAAGAGCTCGAGGCTTTTCGAAGGAGGCAGCCAGTGCGATTGCAAGAGCGAGGAGAGCTTCTACCATTAGAGTATACCAGTCGAAGTGGGAAGTCTTTCAAGACTGGTGCAAGTCAGCATCTGTGTCCTCGTCCAGTACCTCTGTAGCCCAAATCGCAGATTTTCTTTTACATCTGAGAAAGGTTCGCTCCCTTTCAGCTCCCACGATTAAGGGCTACAGGAGCATGTTGGCTTCGGTCTTTCGACATAGAGGCTTAGATCTTTCCAACAATAAAGATCTCCAAGATCTCCTTAAGTCTTTCGAGACCTCTAAGGAACGTCGTTTGGCAACTCCTGGATGGAACTTAGACGTGGTCCTAAGGTTCCTCATGTCAGACAGGTTTGAGCCATTACATTCAGCCTCCCTGAAGGATCTCACCCTCAAGACACTTTTACTAGTGTGCTTGGCTTCGGCTTAAAGGGTCAGTGAATTTCATGCCTTCAGTAAGAACATCGGCTTTTCTACAGAAAAAGCCACTTGTTCACTTCAACTTGGTTTCCTGGCCAAAAATGAACTGCCTTCTCGTCCTTGGCCTAAATCTTTTGATATTCCTTGCTTATCAGAGATCGTAGGCAACGAACTGGAAAGAGTATTATGTCCTGTTAGAGCTCTTAAGTTCTATTTAGCTCGTACTAAATCATTACGAGGTAAATCTGAGGCATTATGGTGCTCAGTTAAGAAACCATCATTGCCTATGTCAAAGAATGCTTTGTCATATTTTATCAGATTTTTAATACGAGAAGCTCATTCTCACTTGAATGAGAAAGAGCGATGTTTGCTTAAGGTTAAGACGCACGAAGTTAGAGCTATAGCAACCTCCGTGGCCTTCAAGCAAAATAAATCTCTGCAAAGTATTATGGACGCGACTTTTTGGAGAAACAAGTCAGTGTTCGCGTCATTTTACTTAAAAGATGTCCAGACTCTTTACGAGGACTGCTACACACTGAGTCCATTCGTTGCAGCGAGTGCAGTAGTGGGTGAGGGTTCTACCACTACATTACCCTAATTCCAATATCCTTTTTAATCTGTCTCTTGAAATGTTTTTAATATTGTTTTTTGGGTTGTACGGAAGGCTAAGAAGCCTTTCGCATCCTGGTTGATTTGGCGGGTGGTCAAAGTCATTTCTTGAGAGCGCCCAGATTAGGGGTTTGATGAGGTCCTGTTGTATGGGTTGCAGCCCTTAATACTTCAACTCCTGGGAGTCTTTCAGCATCCTAAGAGGATCGCTGGGCTTCGTGAGGAAGACAGACTAATAAGGCAGAGTAATTGTCTAAGTCAACTTCTTACCAGGTACCTTTATATATTTGGGTTTTGTTATGATATAACTGTCAAAAACTCTAAGCATATACGCTGTAAACTTAATTAACTCTGGTCTCTACCCACCACCATGGGTGTGAATCAGCTATTATATATTCACCGGCTAAGTTAAATATTTAAAAATGATATTTTAATTATAAAATAAATTTTTGAATATACTTACCCGGTGAATATATAAATTAAAGGCCCCCCCTTCCTCCCCGATAGAGACCCAGCGGGATGAGAAAAATTGGGTCTGTTTACATGTATATGCGGTATCTGGCCGATAGTTGGCGCTAGTGGGCACACCCGCAACCTTCATAGCGATCGCTCGCGAGTTTTTTGTGTGTTTTTCTGTCGAGCCGCCGGAGGCTCAGCTATTATATATTCACCGGGTAAGTATATTCAAAAATTTATTTTATAATTAAAATATCATTTTTAAATATTTAACTTAGCCGGTGAATATATAATAGCTGATTCACACCCATGGTGGTGGGTAGAGACCAGAATTAATAAAGTTTACAGCGTATATGCTTAGAGTTTTTGACAGTTATATCATAACAAAACCCAAATATATATAGGTACCTGGTAAGGAAGTTGACTTAGACGATTACTCTGCCTTGTTAGTCTGTCTTCCTCACGAAGCCCAGCGATCCTCTTAGGATGCTGAAAGACTCCCAGGAGCTGAAGTATCAAGGGCTGCAACCCATACAACAGGACCTCATCAAACCCCTAATCTGGGCGCTCTCAAGAAATGACATTTGACCACCCGCCAAATCAACCAGGATGCGAAAGGCTTCTTAGCCTTCCGTACAACCCAAAAACAAGATTAAAAACATTTCAAGAGACAGATTAAAAGGATATTGGAATTAAGGGAATGTAGTGGTAGAACCCTCACCCACTACTGCACTCGCTGCAACGAATGGACCCAGTGTGTAGCAGTCCTCGTAAAGAGTCTGGACATCTTTTAAGTAAAATGACGCGAATACCGACTTGCTTCTCCAAAAGGTCGCGTCCATAATACTTTGCAGAGATTTATTTTGCTTAAAGGCCACGGAAGTTGCTATAGCTCTTACTTCGTGCGTCTTAATCTTAAGCAAGCATCGGTCTTTTTCATTCAAGTGAGAATGAGCCTCTCGTATTAAAAATCTGATAAAATATGACAAAGCATTCTTTGACATAGGCAATGATGGTTTCTTAACTGAGCACCATAATGCCTCAGATCCACCTCGTAAGGACTTAGTACGAGCTAAGTAGAACTTAAGAGCTCTAACTGGACACAGCACTCTTTCAAGTTCGTTGCCTATGATCTCTGACAGGCAAGGTATATCAAAGGACTTAGGCCAAGGACGAGAAGGCAGTTCATTTTTGGCCAGGAAACCAAGTTGAAGTGAACATGTGGCTTTTTCTGTAGAAAAGCCGATTTTCTTACTGAAGGCATGAATTTCACTGACCCTTTTAGCCGAAGCCAAGCACACTAGGAAAAGCGTCTTGAGGGTGAGATCCTTCAGGGAGGCTGAATGTAATGGCTCAAACCTGTCTGACATGAGGAACCTTAGGACCACGTCTAAGTTCCATCCAGGAGTTGCCAAACGACGTTCCTTAGGGGTCTCGAAAGACTTAAGGAGATCTTGGAGATCTTTATTGTTGGAAAGATCTAAGCCTCTATGACGAAAGACCGAAGCCAACATGCTCCTGTAGCCCTTAATCGTGGGAGCTGAGAGGGAGCGAACATTTCTCAGATGTAAAGAAAATCTGCGATTTGGGCTACAGAGGTACTGGAAGAGGACACAGATGCTGACTTGCACCAGTCTCGAAAGACTTCCCACTTCGACTGGTATACTCTGATGGTAGAAGCTCTCCTAGCTCTCGCAATCGCACTGGCTGCCTCCTTCGAAAAGCCTCGAGCTCTTGAGAGTCTCTCGATAGTCTGAAGGCAGTCAGACGAAGCGCGGGGAGGCTTTGATGAACATTCTTTACGTGGGGCTGACGTAACAGATCTACCCTTAGAGGAAGACTTCTTGGAATGTCTACCAGCCATTGAAGTACCTCGGTGAACCACTCTCTCGCGGGCCAGAGGGGAGCAACCAACTTCAACCTTGTCCCTTCGTGAGAGGCGAACTTCTGCAGTACCTTGTTGACTATCTTGAATGGTGGGAATGCATATAAGTCCAGATGAGACCAATCCAGTAGAAACGCGTCTATGTGGATCGCCTCTGGATCTGGGACTGGTGAGCAATAGATTGGTAACCTTTTGGTCAACGAGGTGGCAAAGAGGTCTATGGTGGGTTGACCCCAAGTCGCCCAAAGACTCTTGCACACGTCCTTGTGGAGGGTCCATTCCGTGGGTATCACCTGACCCCTCCGACTGAGACAGTCTGCCAAGACGTTCAAGTCCCCCTGGATGAATCTCGTCAACAGGGAGATGCCTCGATTTCTTGACCATATGAGAAGGTCCCTTGCGATCTCGTACAGCGTGAGGGAGTGTGTGCCTCCTTGCTTGGAGATGTACGCCAAAGCTGTGGTGTTGTCTGAGTTGACCTCTACCACTTTGTTTCGAAGAAAGCTTTCGAATTTCATCAAGGCCAAGTGGACTGCTAATAGCTCCTTGCCGTTGATGTGCATGCTCTTCTGACTTGAGGTCCACAGACCCGAGCATTCCCGACCGTCCAGGGTCGCACCCCAACCCAAATCCGACGCATCTGAGAACAACACGTGGTTTGGGTTCTTGACTGCTAGGGATAGTCCCTCTCTCAGACTGATATTGCTGTCCCACCATTTCAGGCATGCCTTTACTGGATCGGAGACTGGGATTGATACCGTCTCTAACGTCTTGTCCTTGTTCCAGTGAGAGGCTAGATGGAACTGGAGAGGCCGAAGGTGTAGTCTCCCTAGCGAGACAAACTGCTCCAGGGATGAGAGAGTCCCTACGAGACTCATCCAACTCCTGACTGAACAACGTTCTCTTTTCAGCATTAGTTGGACTTTGAGTAGGGCTTGTTCTATTCGGGTGGCAGACGGAAAAGCCCGAAAAACTGGACTGCGAATCTCCATCCCCAAATATAGAATAGTCTGGGATGGGATCAGTTAGGACTTTTCTAGGTTGACCAAAAGTCCCAACTCCTTGGCCAGACCCAACGTCCAATGTAGATCCTGCAGACAGCGATGACTGGACGATGCTCTGAGAAGCCAGTCGTCCAAGTACAGGGAGGCTCGGATTCCCGATAGATGGAGGAATTTTGCCACATTCCTCATGAGCCTCGTAAACACGAGAGGAGCAGGACTGAGGCCAAAGCACAGGGCTCGAAACTGGTACACCACATTCCTGTAAACAAACCTCAGAAACGGTTGGGAATCCGGGTGTATAGGAATGTGGAAGTACGCATCTCGTAGGTCGAGAGAGACCATCCAGTCTCCCTCTCTGACCGCTGCTAAGACGGACTTTGTGGTCTCCATCGTGAATTTTGTTTTTGTAACAAAAACGTTGAGCGCACTGACGTCTAGCACCGGTCTCCAACCTCCTGTATGCTTTGGGACTAGGAAGAGACGGTTGTAAAACCCCGGTGATTGAAGGTCCGAGACTTTCACCACCGCTCCCTTCTCTAGCAACAGAGACACTTCTTGATTTAGGGCTTGTCTCTTTGACTCCTCTCGGTACCTGGGAGAGAGGTCTACGGTAGTTGTTACTAGAGGAGGTTTGCGTACAAACGGTATTTTGTACCCCTCTCTGAGCAACAGAACAGACTCTTGGTCTGCACCCCTCTTCTCCCAGGCCTGCCAGAAGCTCTTCAATCTGGCACCTACCGCTGTCTGAGGCTGTGGGCAGTCAGACTCTGCCACGGGAGGAATTGGCTCCTCTCTTCTTACCTCTCTTTCCCTCGGCACGAGAGCTTCCCCTGCTGGGAGCTCTGCCACGAAAGGGCGGGATAAATCTAGATGCAGGAGTCTCGATCCTGGGTCTCACAGCAAAGGATGAAGAAGGAGCCCCTTTGCGAGCAGAGGACGCCATCAGGTCATAGGTGTCCTTCTGCACAAGCGAAGCAGCTATATCCTTAACCAGCTGTTGCGGAAACAAGGCCGCTGATAAGGGAGCAAAGAGCAGTTCCGATCTCTGACAGGGAGTAACTCCTGCCGAAAGGAAAGAGCAAAGGGTTTCTCGCTTCTTTAAGACTCCCAACGTAAAGGTGGAGGCGAGCTCATTGGAGCCATCGCGGATGGCTTTATCCATACAGGACATGATAAGTAAGGAAACATCTTGGTCGGCAGACGAGATCTTCCTACTTAAAGCTCCTAATGACCAGTCAAGAAAGTTAAACACTTCAAATGCCCTGTATACGCCTTTAAGCAGATGGTCAAGGTCCGAGGAGGACCAACAAATCTTCGAGCGTCTCATGGCCAGGCGACGGGGAGAGTCTACGAGGCTTGAGAAGTCACCCTGGGCAGAGGCAGGGACTCCCAAGCCGAGAACTTCTCCCGTGTCATACCAGACGCTCGATCTAGAAGCAAGCTTAGAAGGAGGGAAGGCAAAGGCCGTCTTCCCCAAACTCCTCCTGGTATCCAACCAGTCGCCTAGAAGACGTAAAGCCCTCTTGGAAGAGCGAGAAAGCACTAGCTTAGTAAAGGCTGGCTTGGTAACAGGTAAGCCTAGAGCAAACTCAGACGGAGGCGAACGAGGAGCAACAGCAACAAAGTGATCTGGAAAAAGATCCTTGAAAATCATCATGATCTTCTTAAAGTCCATTGAAGGAGGAACCGCCTTAGGTTCATCTACATCTGAAGGATTATCATCAGGATGAGGATCAGCAACGTCCTCATCTGAAGGAGCTTCGTCCAATAACTGCTGAGTAACAAGCAAGGGCGAGACCTGCCTTGGTGGCAATGCTTGACAAGCAGAGTCCACACGCACCGGAGCATCAGTAGCAGTCCAGGACGCTACGTCATGTAACTGCTTAACAGCCTGACTGTCAACAACAACAACAGGAGCGGGAGGACGCTCGACGTCAACTCGAGACTGCCTTGACTGCCTAGACTGAGCAGTCAAAACAACTCTTGACTGCGGTGCTTGACGCTCAACGTCAAAACAAGTCAACTTCGCTGGTTGGCGAACGTCCTGAACGTCAACAAGAGCATTCGGCAGCGGCTGAACGTCCACATGCGGCTGAAAGTCAACACGGGACTGCATCGAGTGAGGCTCTACAAAACGTGACTGACGTGACTTTGTAACGCCAACGTCAACAGGACGAGCAAAGGCTCGTTTGGGCGGCTGACGGCCAGGATCTCGATCAGCTAAGCGGCGAGGATCATCGTGAACCTTTTCAGCAGAATAGTCCTCCATAAGAGAGGCAAGCTTATTCTGCATGTCTTGCAGTACAACCCATTTAGGATCAACGGGAATGGGAGCGGTAGGAGACGAGGGTAACGTCTGTGACTGCAAAACATTGCCTACACTAAGACTCTCGGAGCCTGTGTTACGCTTCTGTTTAGGAGGCGAGCAGTCTTCCGATGACTGCACAGGGTCAGAGCTGTCCCAATGGCTACAACCAGGACGCTGGACCTGTCCTGAAGGGACTGACTTTCGCTTTAAGGGTCTCGAAACCTTGCTCCACGGTTTCTTACGCGAAAAGCCTTCGGAAAACGAGGAGAAAACCGTCTCGCTCGTCTTATGGTAGGGGCGGTCTTGACGAGACACGCCTGAAACCATAGAGGGAACGTCTGTTCGTTGGTTAAAGCCTCTCGAACCCATAAGTCCTACGACATTACTTCTCCCTGGGGCTTGGGAGCTTGCAAGAGGTCTCGGCCTAGGCGAACGACAGGCACGAACATAAGAACCCTCGGTCGCAACACTGATAACACTTTGCGCACTAATCACTTTCCCACGATTTTCTAATGTGGCACTCTGACACTTTAACTCTTTTACGTCCGCCATGAGTTGATTACGGTCCGTAGCTAACGACTCAACTCTCTCGCCCAGAGCATGAATGGCACGTAACATATCCCGCATTGATGGTTCCTGAGTGCTAGTAGAGGGTTCAGGCACAACTACTACAGGGGAAGGATTAGGTTCAGGGGCATGGGAGGAGGAAAATTCTAACGATCTAGAGGAACTTCTCCTCACCCTATCTCTCTCTAGCTTACGAGAATACTTGTCAAACTCAAGCCAATCGAATTCCGAAAGGCCCACGCACTCCTCACACCGATCTCCTAATTGACAGGTTTTACCCCGACAATTAGAACACACAGTATGTGGGTCGAGAGAGGCCTTTGGAAGACGCTTATTGCAATCCCTAGCATTACATTTACGAAATTTAGGAATTGGAGAAGGGTCAGCCATTTTGAAAAGTCAAAGAAAGTCCAAAAAACAATCCAAAGTCATCAACAATTAAATCTATCCAAAAAAAGAGTTCAAGAGTTGAGGTTGAAGATAAAACACCTGCACTGCGAAAGCTCAAACCAAAAGGAAGTACTTCACCAAGACTGTTGAAAAACTCCAGGTTAACAGCGAGTAATGGAACACCTTGTCGATCAGACCGACAGAGAGGAATTGGAGCTGTTTACATGTATATGCGGTATCTGGCCGATAGTTGGCGCTGGTGGGCACACCCGCAACCTTCATAGCGATCGCTCGCGAGTTTTTGTGTTTTTCTGTCGAGCCGCCGGAGACGTCAGCTATTATATATTCACCGGCTAAGTTAAATATTTAAAATGTGTTATTACAAATATTATTTACCGTATCTATATAAAATCATACAGTCCATACGTAGCAAAGTAGGAAAACAATTTACGAGAGAGAGAGAGAGAGAGAGAGAGAGAGAGAGAGAGAGAGAGAGAGAGAGAGAGAGAGAGAGAGAGAGAGAGAGAGTTGTTTTATGTACGTACAGTAAATGTAAATTTTAAACAAAAAAATATGATAGGTTATAACATGTATATTCAGACTTTTAAAACCTTCCCTTTAACTTAATGCATACTAAACTAAAACAGGCACAAATATTAAAATGTTAGAATATTAAAGTAAAAAATAAAGATTGTTACTGTACTCACCACGAAAGAAGTTGAAGAAAAACTTGAATGATGATGGCGATGAATTTGCTGCACAGTAGAAATGATGATGATGAAGCTGGTGATGTCTTCTACTGTGCAGCCAATGATAGTATTTTACGTCTCTTCAGACGGAGGTGTCTTTTCCTGGGACACCTCTTCAACTTCTTCCTGGGACACTTCTTCAATTTCTTCCGAAGGCGTACTAGCAGGAGGAACTGGCTCATTTTTGCGAGGCTGGAAGAACATTGTGATCGGAAGTTGCTGCCGCTACTTCTTTTTTCGCTCGAAGAGCATCCTGTAAGGAGTCATGATGTCATCGATCTTGTTGCAGAATTGCATAGACCGAACCATATCCTCGTCCCACTCTAGCGATATTTCTTTCAACTCCTTCGCATGGTTGCAGGACTTGGCAAGCCGTTCTAATGTTAAGCTGTTTCTTCGACATTTTCTTGGGTCTCTTTCTGCGTTTCACTCTCTTCTTCACTGGCCGATTTCGTCAGGTCTTCTAGGTCTGCGTCAGTTAGGGGCTGGGAATGGCAGTCCAACAACTCGTCGACGTCTTCAGTCGTCATGTCGCCAAACCCGTCACCTCCAATTATCGCAGCCAACTGCACAGATTTGCGTATTGCAGAGTGTTGAACTTCAGACGGTGTAAATCCCTCGTCGTCGTAAACAATCTGGGGCCACAACTTCTTCCAGCTCGCATTAACGGTTGCAGGTTTCATTTCTTGCAGTGCCTTCTAAATGTTCTGCAGGCACGTGGCTATTGTGTACTTCCGCCAGTACGCCTTCAAATTGAAAGTTTCATCTTCATCTTCTTGGGCAGCATCCACACACGCAACGAGGTCCGCCAAGGTATTCTTCGTGTAGAGGGCCTTGAATGCCCTGATAACCCCCTGGTCCATCGGTTGAATTAATGACGTAGTGTTGGGTGGCAGGAACTCAACCTGAATGCCCTCATGCGACAGGTCAGTTGCGTGTCCACCAGCGTTATCCATAAGGAGAAGGATCTTGAATGGCAAGCCCTTCTCTAAGAGATATTTGCTGACTTGCGGGATAAAACACTGGTGGAACCAGTTGGAGGTCAGCATCTTCGTAATCCATGCTTTTTGATTATGCATCCAGTACACGGGAAGGAGATTCTTATTTTTATTTTTCAAAGCGCGAGGATTTTTCGACTTGTAAATAAGCCCCGGCTTTAGCAAAAATCCAGTAGCATTGCCACACATCACGAGGGTTACGCGATCTTTGAACGCTTTAAAGCCAGAGGCTTTGGCTTCTTCTTTGAACAGGAAAGTTTGCGACGGCATTCTCTTCCAAAACAAGCTGGTCTCATCCATATTAAACACTTGTTCCGGCTTGTATCCACCTTCAGCAATAATGTTCTTGAAAGTCTCGTTCGCGTAAGTTTGAGCAGCGGCAGTGTCAGCGGAAGCAGCCTCGCCATGCAGGGAAACGCTTTTCAAGCCGAAGCGTTTCTGAAACTTCGCGAACCATGCTTTGCTGGCGGAAAAACGTTTCTGAGGCTGGGAATCAGTGGATGTCCCTGGTTGAGGTTCATCTACATCATCTTCTTCTTCAGCATGGTCGCCATCGTCGTCTTGAGGTTCCTTTGCCGCAAAATTCTCATACAAGCTCAAAGCCTTGGTTCGGATGGTGTTCGTATCCAAGGCTATGTTCTTCTTCCGGCAGTCGGCAATCCACACTGCTAAAGCACCTTCCATACGTACGATCGTTTTATTACGCGTGGTAACGACTCGCTTCGCTGATCTGCTAAAGGTGATGGCAGCCGTCTTTCTAATGTTCGCCTCGTCCTTCTTGATGTAGCGAATGGTGGATTCATTCACCCCAAAATGGCGGGCTGCGGCCGCGTAACTTCTGCCTTCTTTTAACATATCGAGAAGCGTCACCTTCTCAGCAATCGTCATCATCTTTCGGTGGCGTTTAGGCTCACTACCAGCCTTAGTAGAAGCAGAACGCTTGGGAGCCATTGTACAGTAGGGTTTAACAGAAAGTTCAACAAAAAGTTCAACTTAAAACAGTCACGCACAGCACAGATTAAAGTTCACAATAACATAGCAACATCTACACAGCGAGAGAGCGGCAGACAAAGTGGCCGCGAAAAGATGCTGCGGGTTGGAGAAGCGGTCAAAACACCAATCACAGGCTAGATTACAAAACTTGGGTTCTGATTCATCATCTATCAGCGCTTGAACCAATCACAATCCGTCTTATATGCTACGTAGTAGTTACCAATTCAAAGTACAAGGTACCCTACGTATACAGTACAGCTTTACGTACGCTATTTTACGCTTGTTTTGTTGTAGGATATGTCTCTCTCTCTCTCTCTCTCTCATCACTGTTTTTGTTTCTTGTCCTATTGTGTGTTTTATTGGATATCTCTCTCTCTCTCTCTCTCTCTCTCTCTCTCTCTCTCTCTCTCTCTCTCTCTCTCTCTCTCTCTCTCTCATCACTGTTTTTGTTTCATTTCTCATTCTATGTGTCAATCTCTCTCTCTCTCTCTCTCTCTCTCTCTCTCTCTCTCTCTCTCTCTCTCTCTCTCTCTCGTACGCTTATTCGAGATGTGATTTTTGCAACAAAGAATATTATTGGATGCAGTACTACGTACGTATACATACAAAAGATTCATGGAAAAGATGCACATCCATTACATTTGTAGTACAGTAGTAGCCATCAGCAGCCTTACACCATTCTAATACGGTATGACTGCATCTGATTTGCGTTTCATGTTCAATTTAATTTTACTACGTACTGTATACTGACTTATCGTATGATCACAGTCTCTTTTCGTGTTTTATTTCTTTCTGTACTGAATTATATGTCCTACGTAATGCAATGAACCATCAGTAAGAGCAGATATTACTAATTACAGTATTAATGGAATTACAGGTAACGAAATATCGTATTTGGGGTCTTCATATATCGCGGTATTTTCGAAATTTCCGGAAAATCCGCGATATGTTTCTATATATTATGGGTTATGAAAAAAATCCGCGAAGTGGTGAATCTGCGATGGTCGAACCGCGAAGTAGCGAGGGCTCACTGTATCAAAAAGCAGATACCGGGCATGAAAAAGGCGCCCAAGGAGATCTCCGTCAAGGATCTCCCTGAATGTTTAGTGACAAACCCTTGGTGGCATGCAAGGTTTATGCCAATCACTACCGGACGCATTGTGATTAATGCTAAGCTAGGTGCCGTTCCCCTTGAAGAGGTGGAATTCTTCCCTAGCTTTGAGGCCTACCCGGACTGCTTCGTCCGTCTGAAGTCTGAGCCATCCTCCAAGGAGGAGACCGAACCAAAGGAGGTAATCGTGCTGGAGCACTCCAAGGCTCAGGCTCTGTTGGCCACCAGCCTCAAGAGCAGGGGCTACACCAATTCCAAGGTACCAGCCCTAAGCAAAAAACACCCGTCATTTCTTGCTTCCCCCACCAGGGTCTTCCCTTTTGCTGAAAAGGCCTTGGCAGTTGTGTTAAAGGCAGTGGAGGAGAACAAACCTTGCCCTACATTGGAGGAATGTAGGCCTCTCTCCATCGCCCTACCCCCGGACGACAAGAGCTGGAAGGACATCCAGCTAACTTTCTCGGTTAGGAAGCTGGAACCTGACGTTGCCGGACATCAGTTCAATGAAGACCTGCCCAAGCTCACGGATTACCTCCTCCGTCGGGAATTGGACACAAAAGAGAGACTGGCTGCCTCTCTGTCTCTTCAGGTGGTCCTCGAGACAATGACCTCCGACACTCGGGTCCCTACAGTCTACATGGTCCTCGCAAAAACCCACCTCGCCACCTTGCTGAAGGACCTGTATAGTTTCAAAAAGGCTCGGAGGGCATGTAGAGAGTTCGTGTTTGCGGGCGCAACAATCAGACACGAACCCCGGAAACTGATCTCGAACATCTGGGGCAAGTATCTCTTTCCGGTGGAGCTGGTGAAGGAGATTGTGGACAGAGCCTCCACTGAAAATAGGAACCTTCTTAATAAGTGGGGCTTGTCGTGCAAAAGGAAGTCTTCTCAGGATGAGGGCCCCCAGCCTAAGAAGAAATCCAACAAGTCACGCCCCTAACAGCGTCAAGCTAAACGCCAGTTTCCGGCTCCCGCTACTCCTCAATTAGTGGCCCAACCACAACAGACCTTCCAGTTGGTCCCTCAGCCGACGGTGTCCCAATCACCAGTGTTCACCCCAGCCTACGAAAGGCAGACCACTACCTTTCGTCCCAAGGGAAGAGGCTCCGGCAGAGACTCCTCTCGACGTCCTTCCAGAGGGAGAGGAGGAAGAGGAGCAGGCGGTCGAGGTGGTAAGCCCTCTGGAAACCAGAAGCAATGAAGTGCTTCCAGTGGGAGGAAGACTCCGCCACTTTCAGGATCGCTGGACCTTCGATCCTTGGGCCCACAGCATCGTCAAGAAAGGACTGGGCTGGAGCTGGATATCACCTCCCCCAGTCTCTCATCATTTCTTCCAACGATCAACCCCCATTCTGGAAGAATATGTCCGAGAACTCTTGAACAAGAAGGTGATAAAGTCCATCAGGTTCCAGGGAAGGCTATTTTGCATTCCCAAGAAGGACTCAGACAAACTAAGAGTCATTCTGGACTTATCCCCTCTCAACAAGTTCATTGTGAACAACAAGTTCAAGATGCTGACCCTCCAACAGATAAGGGCCCTACTGCCTCACAAGGTTACACGGTCTCCATAGACCTGGCGGATGCCTACTGGCACGTTCCAATAAATCATCAAGCTTCCTCCTACCTAGGATTCAGGCTTCAAAGAAGACAATACGCCTTCAGGGCCATGCCCTTCGGCCTCAACGTGGCCCCAAGAATCTTCACGAAGCTCGCAGACACGATCGTCCACCAGCTACGTCTTCAAGACGTCCAGGTGATGGCCTACCTGGACAATTGGCTGATCTGGGCGACATCGCCAGAAGAATGCTTGCGTGCCTGCAAAAAGGTGACCCAGTTCCTGGAACATCTGGGTTTCAAAATCAACACCAAAAAGTCTCGACTGTCTCCAGCTCAGAAGTTTCAGTGGTTGGGAATCCACTGGGATCTTCAGTCACACTGCCTCTCCCTCCCTCTGAAGAAAAGGAAGGAAATAGCGGGTTCTGTCAAGAGACTTCTAAAATCCAAATGGATCTCAAGATGACAACAAGAACAAGTACTCGGCTCCCTACAGTTCGCCTCAGTGACAGACCCAGTGCTAAAAGCACAGCTAAAGGATGCATCGGGAGTCTGGAGACGAAACGCATCCATCGCTTGAAGAGATCTCAAGAGACCCTTACCAACCAGGCTTCGTTCACTCCTAAAACCCTGGTCGGAGACAAAGAACCTAAGAAGATCCGTTCCTCTCCAACCACCGCCTCCGTCGATCACCATCCACACGGATGCCTCACTGGAAGGGTGGGGGGGTCACTCCCACCAACGTCAGGTTCAAGGAACATGGTCTCCCTGTTCAAGAAGTTCCACATCAACATCTTGGAGGCCATGGCGGTGCTTCTCACCTTGAAGAAACTGTCCCCTCGTCCCTCGATCCACATCCGCCTCACCCTGGACAGCGCCGTGGTGGTCAGATGTCTCAACCGTCAGGGTTCACGATCGCCCCATCTCAACCGGGTGCTATTACCCATCTTTCACCTTGCAGACAAGAAGAAATGGCACCTCTCGGCAGTTCACTTACAAGGAATCCGCAACGTGACGGCGGACGCTCTATCACGGACAAGCTCAATAGAGTCGGAATGGTCCCTAGACGCAGGATCATTCTCCTTCATCTCCCATCAAGTCCCGGAACTGCAAATCGACCTCTTCGCGACGAGCGACAACAACCAACTTCCTCTTTATGTGACCCCATACGAGGACCCCAAAGCAGAAGCGGTGGACACCATGTCCCTGGACTGGAACAGGTGGACCAAGATTTACCTGTTCCCTCCAACCAACCTTCTGCTGAAAGTCCTCACCAAACTGAGAACCTTCAAGGGAACGGCAGCCCTAGTGGCTCCCAAATGACTGAGGAGCAATTGGTTCCCTCTCATCCTGGAACTGAAGCCCAAGCTAATCCCCCTGCCGGACCCAGTTCTCTCCCAGCAGGTCCAGAAGTCGACTGTCTTCGCTTCATCAAGGAAAACCCGAGACCTTCATCTCATGATTTTCTCTCACTAGCTGTGAAGAAAAGATTTGGAATATCGAAGAAGTGCTTAGACTTCCTAGAGGAAGTCTACCAGAAGGCAATACGAGTCTTCCTGGAAGAAGTGGGTGTCCTTTGTCAAGGCGAAGAAACCTTCGGAAATCTCTATGGATTTTTGTATGTCCTTCTTCACTCACCCTCATGGACAAGGCCTAGCAGCCAATACGATTTCCACTTGTAAATCGGCCTTGACAAGACCATTACTCTATGCCTTCCAGGTTGATCTGTCCAATGAAATCTTTAACAAAATTCCAAAAGCACGTGCTAGACTCCGTTCCGCACCCCCACCGAGGCCTATCTCCTGGTCTCTCAACAAGGTGCTTCAATTCGCCTCTAGCCTGGACAATGAATCTTGCCCTCTGAAAGACCTGACCCAAAAAGTGATTTTCCTTTTCGCTCTTGCTTCGGGAGCGCGGGTCAGGGAAATAGTGGCCCTTTCTAGAGAGGAGGGCCAGATACAGTTCCACCGACACAGGGGAACTTACCCTCTTCCCTAACCCAACGTTTCTGGCAAAGAATGAGCTCCAAACAAAGAGGTGGGGCCCTTGGAGAATCTGCCCCCTGAAGGAAAATGTCTCTCTATGCTCAGTAGAGAGCCTTAAGGTCTATCTTCGTAGAACTTCAGACTTTGGCGGAGGACAACTCTTTAAAGGCGAAACGTCGGGAAGTGATTTGCCACTCAAACAATTATGGGCGAAGATCACCTATTTTATTCGCAGAGCAAATCCTGACAGTACACCCGCTGGTCATGATCCTAGAAAAGTCGCCTCTTCTCTTAATTTTTTCCAGAGCATGGACTTCGAGAGCCTCCGGTCCTTCACAGGCTGGAAATCTTCGAAAGTGTTCTTCAAACACTATGCGAAACAGGTGCAAGAACTCAAAAGGTTTGTAGTAGCCGCAGGTAGTGTACTAAAACCTGCTGCTTAACGCTGCGAAGGACAGTGAGTTATTAGGGACTTTAACTCAACGGGTGCCTGTGTTGACCCTTGTGCGATACATAGTGTTTTAAGTGCCACTCAGTGTCACTAGAGACTGTTCCTCCTTATGGTGAAGTGATATAGACTGTTACACGTGTGCCACATGTTTATCGGACATGAAGTGTGTTTCAGATGTCAAAGACTTTCCAGTTCCACCGGAACTTACGTGTGCTGTGGCAAGATTTTCTTTTCAGATCTCACACCTTCGTCTTCGTCAATCTTCAACCTATGTCTGTATCCAAATAATTTTTATGTTAAATAAGTTGTCATCTTATCTTTAATTTTATTGCGAAATTCTCCCAAATAAATTGATATTTCGCTATCGAATGCATCTCATTTCGCCCTACTATATCCAAATATACTACTGTTCAGTGTTTTAATTATCCTAATTTTATCAGCATTATAATTTATCTCATTATACTGCTCCTGGTGGAGATTCTCACCTAAGAATTGTGACAATTTTGTTCCAACAAAAGTACTTATCTCTCAGGACATGTCTATGAGACCGACAAGTCCCTCGTCCAAGGCCGAGTCCTCGCCCACAGGTGACTTCAAGATCTTCCTACATCCAATTAGGACTTCCCTGCCAGGGGGGCAGGAAGCCATGTCATAGTTTATGCCACTGGAAGTGACATACAACGGAGATGTCACGGTCTCTATGGTCATCAGACCAAAGGAATATTGTTTGGAAGTCAAAGGCACTATTATTTGGGGAAAACACCCACGATACACTAATTCTCTGGTACACTTCCATCAGCACGTCATGGCTTGAGCCCAAAAAACGGATTTTGAGCGAAGCGAAAAATCTATTTTTGGGTGAGATAGCCATGACGTCCTGATGGACCCGCCCAAAACTCTCTATTCTCACCTATCAAGCCCCTCCCTTCCTTATTGTATCTTGGAGGTTGGCGGATACGCCGAGTGGAATGGAGTTGGCGTGGGCGGATGTGACGTCGGCCAGTATGGCGGCCGTTTGTTTACATCGCTAGGTACCATAACAATAGCGTAGGAGGAGTGTTTTTAGAACGGCTCCTCCCATAATTGCCACTCTACCCCCTCGGAGCGCAAACGCTAGATGGGGTGCAGATAGCCATGTGGCGTGTCAACACATACGTCCCCTGTTGATATACGATATCCAAAGGGAAACTTTATGGGTACTCGCGCCAGAAGTTAAAATTCTGTGAAACCTTTAGTTTAATTCTCTGGGAATATCTACTGTAGTCAAATATACCCTTAGGAAGCTACTGAAGGAACCTTCCATCAGGACGTCATGGCTATCTCACCCAAAAATAGATTTTTCGCTTCGCTCAAAATCCGTTTTATGAAATTTACACCAAGTTTGGTAGGCCTAATGGGGAGGCCATTATGCCAAAGTGCAATTGGGGAAACCTCGAGGTAGTACTATGAAGTTAATGAAAGGATGGATAGAAAAGTAAAAGAAAGGAAGTGGGAACTAAGGTAAGTAGAAGGATAGAAAACAGAACTCTGCGAAGACCTTTCAATAATGTCTATAGTGCAATATACAGAGGTGCACTTGAAAACCGAGGGGGTTTAGGCATGTGATTAAGAGTGGAATAGGGGTGGAATAGGGGTGAATGTGAAATGGGTTTGGGAGGAACATATCAGAAGATATAGGCCAATGGTTATAAACCGGATCTGGTGGAGCACTAAAGTTTAGAGGGATAAGGATATGCTTTAGGAAGCAGAGTTTTCTCATTCGGATTACCAACCTCTCGTCTTAAAAAAGAAAATCCTAAACCATATGAAAATTCAACAGAAAAGTCATAACTTGGCACTTGTAATAGTAGATAAAAAGGTGGTATTATTGTATTGGATTAGATAACATTAGACATCTCAAGCTTTAAAAAGAAACTCGGCCTAGTGATATGTTAGAATTCATAGTTGAAACGTAATTATGGCTGTATGCCTGTATCCAAAACTAACCTTCTATGGCTTACAGGGCTGTAATGCTAACGGTGCAAGTTTACCTAACGCATCCTGGGGAAAGAAGACAAAACATAGGTCTAAATTGTTTGAGAAGAGCATTATCAATATAATCTTACCTAAGGCCGGTGTTCACTTGCAATCATTGGCTGCTGAGAGTCCATAAATCAAGGTAAAGAAAGGCAAGTTTACTGCGAGTCCTTTACGTCTGAGACATTGAGAAACATCAAAGAAATTCCAAAGCAAAAGACATGGCATTTCCACTGGCACGAAGGGGTGGAGGTCATAGAGTTCGTTGCTAATCATTTAATCATTATAACAAAATACTATGCAAAACATTAACGTTATATCTATTTGAAATGTTATAGATATCTGAATTTTAATAAACATTGATTAAATACATATTTTTTTAACATACCACATACTGTAGATGTTAACCTGTAGGCTAGAACAATAATTATGTAGAGTATATCTAGCATTTAATCGGTTAGTATGTATTATACATTTTCAGATATGCCCTAAAATTTAGAGCAAGAATGAGTGTAAACGAAAATATCTATCTGATATCAGTTCTGTGCATGGAGAGAAATAATTTAAATTGATTTATCAATGTTCTTAAATAATTTGCCACTATTTTTAATCAATCGTGGTATATAGTGTTCAATAGAATTTCGGCAAATTGCTTAATTTATTAGTTCATGAATAAAATTAACATTTTATATCCAATGGTTCATGCACATACTGTATTTGCATTGGATTTGTTATTCTTGGCTTATAGGACTATACATTCACAATATAAGTATGAATGTAGGCTATATATATATATATATATATATATATATATATATATATATATATATATATATATATATATATATATATATATATATATACACTGTATAATGATGGGAATAACAATGACACAGAAGAGTAGCCTACTGAATATTCTAACATGTAAGAAAACAAAATGAACATGGACAAGGCACATCTCAACAACATTATTTACGGCAATAATCAAAAATCCCTATAATTTATATGTATATTCTCACAAGGATACAAATTAAAATAAACCGTTTTATTGTGGACACACGAATTTTAATAACGTTTGTACGAATCTTGAATCCACTCATCTTAAAATTGGTTACTTAAAAAAACATCTCCAAACATTCAGTTGCAAACAGATGGTTACACCGTACAGGTCACTTTGTCGCAGTCCTCAGTTGCACGAGCTCTCGCCAATAAGACGACAAAAGCTTCATTTGAGGTACGGTATCTGAAATGTTAAGTTCGTTCATAAATACATGAGAGAATGAACGTGACTTGTGTGCATTGATTGTGTAATGATTAAATAGAAAATATATTCTCAAGATGTCGGCGATGATCCTGAAATAAACTGCTCTGTTTCTAAACTTCGCTTTATGAAGTACCTAAAGTAGGCCGAGTTTCATCGCCAATAAGATAGCAATTCACTTATTTTTCACAAATTTCGATGTTAAGGCCTAAATCTAATTTACAATCACTCGAGGGAGAGTTTCCCTTCAAAGTTTTTTTTTTAAATGTGCGAAAACTTGAAAACAAAAAAACTTTAAAAAAATACACGCTAGAGGTCAAGGGGAGGGTCGGGGATTAAGCATAGGCCTACAGTACACCTGTTCAAGGTTGTTTGCTCTGTCGAATGATATGAATTCGAAAACAGCAAAATAATAAAAATCACTAACGAGAACTATCTTTGGTATAACATGTGGCATAATAAAATTGATAATCATGATAGCCTAAGGGCCTTGCGTCAATAGGCGTAGGAGGAAATGATGATGATAGCCTAAACATGTTTGAAGGTTTAAAGGCCACTCATGAATGGCAGAGGCAAGGGACAGTAACACTGCCCTAGCAAGTAAGACAATGCCTTAGAGACTGACCATACAGTATATACATATGATCAGCGCCCAAGCCCCCTCTCCACCCAAGCTAGGACCAGGGAGGCCCAGGCAAGGACTAGCCTACTGATGACTTAGCAAATAGACCTAAAAGCTCCCCCAAACCCCCGATCCTTAGCTCTTAAAGATGGTGAGATTGCAGCGACCAAAGGAACTTAGGAGTTTGAGCGGGACGCTTAACTCCAGTCTGGGGTTCACCAGTCAGGGGCGTTACCACATCGATCATCACAACCCATAAATCTAACATACCGAAATTTGGTCAA
>NC_090743.1:30680076-30700076 GCF_036898095.1 Palaemon carinicauda
GCCAATAACTTGAAAAATTGAATTGTTATTTTTTGGGGTATTTTTTGTACACGTGACCGTACAAAATTAAAACACTTCACAGAGGGGTTTTTCCCGTTTTCTCATACAAATACATTTAACAGGTCTACAATATTACAGTTTAATTCCACTACATCATTACTCAATTTGGGATGGATGTTTACTCCCACATACACATGGTCTGGGTTATTATTAAATGATATACGTACATCTACCTGCCAGAATGACTTCTTTAATGTCAGTCACTTCTGTATTAGATTTGATTCCTTGATTTCTATTCATAAGAGCAGTTACTCTAGTAGAAGAAATAGTCATTATTCTTTTGAGATGGTTTACTCGGTCATATACATAAGTTAATTGTTTTAGTCATATGTTACTTTTGACAAAAAAATATGCAGCATGTTCACGATTTCTCTGAACAAAAGCACCCATTCTTGTTATTAATGTTCGGTACAGTTCAGTGTATTAAACTAAAAAGATGCAATATAATGTAATAATTCTAGAAATTCTTCTACTTCTACCCTCTCCAGATTTCGAAATGTTGAGACAAATATTTCATAGAGCTGACAAAGCAAGCACTTCAAAAATCACAAATGAAATTTCTTTAGAAAGTACGTCGTTCAGTGAAACCCCCAGGAGCAAATCTCTAATGCATGGCGAGACAAGTTACCCGACTACAGTGAGCAACAAGCGGCCCATTCCAGAATTTCATTCAGAAAGGGAAGAAGGGAGTGGTACATCTAGACAAGTTACGTCGTCTACTTATGGCCAGTGGCGGGACTTTGATGCCAGTCAACACACAGCCATGGAAAACCAAGCCAAGCTAGAAGTTGATTACATTGTCGACAAAACATCGTCTAAGAAAATTGAGATACCTGTGATTGTGGCCTCAATGCGCGGAGGACACCGCTGCCTAGCTGCTGAAAGTAGTAAGTGCGCATACAAGAAGTATATGGAGTATCTCTCAGAAAACATTACATTAGAACCTAGGGTACCGACATTTCCTTTACAAGTGCCTGAAGTGAAAATAAAACCCGAAGTAATGGAAAGGATTGAAAATAAAGATGTATCGCAATTTACATGCAAAGGGTGCAACAAGAGTTTCGCCTCCCGGAGCAATAGGAATGTGCACATTCGACTGGGACGCTGTGAGGCTCAGAGAGATAAGACGCGCACTAAGTGTCTCTCATGTAAGATGATCTTCAAGCTGCCAAAATATCTTCATGCCCACATCAAGTTTCAGCGGTGTAAAGGGAAAGCAAGCAAACGCGCGTCTCACTGACACCAACTTGCCAGTGGCTGCTACCAGAAGAAATCTTACCGACATTGTCCTAAGATTTAATCTCTAATGAAGATGTGATTAAAGGTTAAAATGTATTGTGATAAGGATTTTTGTCCTTTTGGAGATAATTTTCACAAGCCTTCTACTGTGATCGAATATCAACGGTGTCTGTACCCATTGAAATTTGTGTTCCATTTCTCAGAGAGGCCCCATTCATTTTTTTTTATGTAAGGAAGGGCGAGTAATAGGAAAAAAGGATACTTATAATTAACATAACTATGTGTGTATAGGAACTGGCTGCATGTAAGTAGTTTTAGTCTATATATCGTTTTAAATCAGCAACAAGATCGTCCAAGTCAAGCAGGTTATCATTCATTCATATAATGACCTTTTTATAACATTAACTAAGGCTTAAGTCATTTTACTGAAACTGGCAAAGTCAGTTCCTGTGGACGGTGTATAAATTTTCGGAAAAGTTTGGTACATCTAAGCATTGTCTGCAGCAAAGATAAGGTTATACTTCAGGATATTTATTAGACATATGATTTCGTAAATTGTGACTCTTCTGATATTAAAAATCTTATTTAGGTGTTAAATGAGTTTCGGAAACATTATTTATTCCGGAATATTATCTATTGACTATTTACAGTTAAGTAATTTACTTGAACTATAAAAAACACTGTTCCCAATCATTTTCAATCTTTTGCTTAGATTTATGTTTTCTTTGGTCCTTCAAGATATTTTATTTAGGATGAGTTTTTTAATTCTTTTCGTTCATTTCTTTAAAGGCATGTTAATTAAATACTTATCTTAATACATTTAATATTGTGATTGTTGAACATGAAGTTATTTAAAATGAAGAGACCTCGTTCAGAAAAGGTTAATAGGTTTTAGAGGTATGCCATTTCTTAAATCATGTAGGCCTATTCATATTTAAGATGAAGCAAATATTTAATTATCTGATTACATTGCATGTAGTGTTGTAATTTTCAACGATTAAGCATCTTAGATATTCTATGAATATTGTTATTTCCTTATAAGTGACATTGTAATCAAATGTACCATTTGTACTCCATTTATAAAAAAAATTTCACCTTATAGCATTATTTATGGTAAATTTGTTAAGTTGCAAATATTTATTTCAAAATAAAAATGTTAAATTAAACAATGGTATTTTGAGAACTAGACCTATATTTCAGATCTCAGAGAGGGCAACATTAGTTGATCAGTAGAAAGGTAATTATTTGTTTTTTTTTCATATCAAAGAAAACAAATATATGAAACCATGAACTGGCCTTGTACGTTTACACTCACAAAAACTCGTGTAAAATTATAAGTTAAGATATGCTAAAAGTAAAATGAACTTTTTATAAAAGATCTTTTTAATAGAATTACCGTATTTCTTATTTTTGAGAGCATCGGAATCGAAAGAGAACACCAAATATCCAACACCTATGGAGAAGGAGAGATATCCAACAGTTCATGATCAATGGAAGGGAAATGCTGAACATACAGATCAAGTGAAAATTTATCTAAGATACATAATTATTGGAGGAAAACATCCTACCACATCACTACGTATTGATGTTATCATAATATTTATAATAAATTGTCATTCTTACAGAGGTAGAAAACGTGCCAGGTGTCCATAGTGTTTTGCAAGAATAAAATGGAACCCTTATCGCGTGACAAGAAGCCTATGGTTTGGGATCGTGGCTTATATTACTTGCATACCTGTAGCAAATAAAGGGATATATACTCCTATCAGGCAATGAAGTCATTACTGAAAGATTATGAAAGATGTAGGAAAACTAACGAGGTCTAACGAAGTAAGGTCTAACTAAAGGTCGGTTTAGCTAAAAGAAGGCATATCTAAAGGAAGGTCATACTAATGAGAGGTCTAATAATTAAAGGAAGATCATACTAATGAGAAGTCTAACAAAAATAAGGTCATACCACTGACAGGTCTAATAACTAAAGGAAGGTCATACTAATGAGAGGCTTAATAACTAAAGGAAGGTCCTACTAATGAGAGGTCTAATAACTAAAGGAAGATCATACTAATGAGAGGTCTAATAACTAAAGGAAGATCATACTTATGAGAGGTCTAATAACTAAAGGGAGATCATACTTATGAGAAGCCTAACTAAAATAAGGTCATACCAATGAAAGGCCTAATATCTAATGGAAAGTCATACTTATGAGAGGTCTAATAACTAAAGGAAGGTCATACTATTGGGAAGTCTAACTAAAATAAGGTCATACCAATGACAGCCCTAATAATTAAAGGAAGGTTATACTAATGAGAGGTCTAATAACTAAAGAAAGTTCATACTAAAAAGAGGGGTAATAACTAAAGGAAGGTCATCCTAATGGGAGCACTAATAACTAAAGGAAGGTCGTCCTAATGAGACGCCTAATAACTAACGGAAGGTTAAACTAATGAGAGGACTAATAACAAAAGGAAGGTCATACTAATGAGAAGCCTAATAACCAAAGGAAGGTCATACTAATGTGAGGCCTAATAACTAACGGAAGGTCATACTAATGAGAGGCCTAATAAGTAAAGGCAGGTCATCCAAATGAGAGGCCTAATAACTAACGGAAGGTCATACTAATGAGAGGCCTAATAAGTAAAGGCAGGTCATCCAAATGAGAGGCCTAATAACTAAGGGAAGGTCTACCTAATGAGAGGCCTAATAACTAATGGAAGGTCATACTAATGAGAGGCCTAATAATTAACAGAAGGTCATACTAATGAGAGGCCTAATAATTAACAGAAGGTCATACTAATGAGAGGCCTAATAATTAACAGAAGGTCATACTAATGAGAGGCCTAATAAGTAAAGGCAGGTCATCCAAATGAGAGGCCTAATAACTAAGGGAAGGTCTACCTAATGAGAGGCCTAATAACTAATGGAAGGTCATACTAATGAGAGGCCTAATAATTAACAGAAGGTCATACTAATGAGAGGCCTAATAACTAACGGAAGGTCATACTAATGAGAGGCCTAATAAGTAAAGGCAGGTCATCCAAATGAGAGGCCTAATAACTAACGGAAGGTCATACTAATGAGAGGCCTAATAAGTAAAGGCAGGTCATCCAAATGAGAGGCCTAATAACTAAGGGAAGGTCTACCTAATGAGAGGCCTAATAACTAATGGAAGGTCATACTAATGAGAGGCCTAATAATTAACAGAAGGTCATACTAATGAGAGGCCTAATAATTAACAGAAGGTCATCCTAATGAGAGGACTAATAACGAAAGGAAGGTCATACTAATGCGAGGCCTAATAACTAACGGAAGGTCATAGTAATTAGAGGCATAATAACTAAAGGAAAGTCATAGTAATAAGAGACCTAATAACTAAAGCAAGGTCATACTAATGAGAGGCTTAATAACTAAAGGAAAGTCATACTATTGAGAGGCCTACCAACTAAAGGTAGGTCATAATAATGAGAAGCCTAATAACTACAGGGAGGTCATACTGATGAGAGGCCTAATAACTAATGAGATGCCTAATAATAAAAGGAAGGTCACCCTAATGAGAGGCCTGATAACTAAAGGAAGGTCACCTTAATGAGAGGCCTGATAACTAAAGGAAGGTCATACTAATGAGAGGCTTAATAACTAACGGAAGGACATACCAATGAAAGGCATAATAACTAAAGGAAGGTCATACTAATAAGAGGTCTAACAACTAAAAGAAGGTCATAATAATTAGAGATCTAATGACTAAAGGAAGGTCATACTAATGAGATGTCTAATAACTAAAGGAAGGTCACACTAATGCGAGGTCTAATCGCTAAAGGAAGGTCATACTAATGAGAGGTCTGATAACTAAAAAAAAGTCATACTAATGAGAGGCATAAAATCTAAAGGAAGGTCATCCTAATGAGAGGCCTAATAACTAAAGGAAGGTCAATTAATAAGAGGCTTAATAACTAAATAAGGTCATACTAATGAGTGGCTTAATAACTATGGGAAGGTCATAGAAATGAGAGGCTTTATAACTAAAGGCAGGTCATCCTAATGAGAGGCCTAATAACTAAAGGGAGGTCATTTTACTAAGAGGCCTAATATCTAAATAAAAAATATCATACTAATGAGAGGCATAATAACTAAAGGGAGGTTCATACTAATGAGAGGCCTAATAACTGAAGGAAAGGTCATACTAATGAGAGACGTAACAAAAATAAGGTCAAACTAATGAGAGGCCTAACAAAAATAAGGTCATACTAATGAGAGGCCTAACAAAAATACGTTCATACTGATGAGAGGCCTAATAACTAAAGGAAGGTCATACTAATGAGAGGCCTAATAACTAACGGAAGGTCATACTAATGAGAAGTCTAATAACTTAAGGAAGGTCATAGTAATGAGAGGCCTAATAACTAAAGGAAGCTCATAGTAATGAGAGGCCTAATAACTAAAGGAAGCTCTTAGTAATGAGAGGCCTAATAACTAAAGGAAGCTCATAGTAACGAGAGGCCTAATAACTAAAGGAAGCTCACAGTAATGAGAGACCTAACAACTAAGGAAGGTCGTAGTAAGGAGAGGCCTAATAACTAAAAAAGGTCATACTAATGCGAGGCATAAAAACTAAAGGAAGGTCATCCTAAAGAGAGACCTAATAACTTAAAGAAGGTCATATTAATATGAGGCCTAGTAACTAAATAAGGTCATACTAATGACAGGCCTAATAACTAAAGGAAGGTCGTAGTAAAGAGAGACCTAATAACTAAACGAAGGTCATAATAACTAAAGGAAGGTCATACTAACGGAAGATTTAACTAAAGAGAGGCCTAAGTAAAAGGAGACTTAACTGAAGAGAGGTCAAACCAAAGTAAGGTCCAACTAAAGAGAGGTCAAACCAAAGTAAGGTCCAACTAAAGAGAGGTCAAACCAAAGTAAAGTCCCACTAAAGAGAGGTCAAACCAAAGTAAGGTCCCACTAAAGAGAGGTCAAACCAAAGTAAGGTCCAACTAAAGAGAGGTCAAACCAAAGTAAGGTCCCACTAAAGAAAGGTCAAACCAAAGTAAGGTCCCACTAAAGAGAGGTCAAACCAAAGTAAGGTCCCACTAAAGAGAGGTCAAACCAAAGTAAGGTCCAACTAAACAGAGGCCTAACTAAGCGGAGGCCTTATTAAGGGGAGGCCTAACCAAAGTAAGGTCTAACAAAAGAAAAAAAATAATAGAGAGGCCTAAGTAAAGGGGAGCCTATGTAATATAAGGTCTGAAATTTGTGATCAATGAAGCATATATAGTCAAGCTTATTTATAAAGAGAACTATTAGACTTAACTATCTAAATGTAGATATGTCTATTGCATTACTCTCCCCAATAATGCAAAAAATACTTGAAGATCTTTTACTCTGAATAAAATGATGTAACTGTCGTCATATTATTTATTCTTTAATTTAGTGTTTATGAATGTTTCTTATATGAGACATTCGGGGATTCCTAACTCTTTAATATACAATATATGAAAAAGGCTTAGCCTTGAACTTCTTTACCTAGAGCAAAGAACAAAGATTCCACTGAAAAACACTTTAGTGACAAAGAGAGTTAGAATCAACAAACAATGAAACACAATCTGACTAACAAAGTGACTAATGCCCGTCGTCCTTACTTCAAAGATGATCTGGGCCGAACACACAAACTTCCTTAATGACATTTCACATCGATAATTCATTGGTGATTTAACGGGATTTTTTTCTTTTTATTTAATTGTCCACATAATAGACAATATTCGACATTGAAATAACTGTGCCATCGGATAATGTATTAGCTTATATAAGGTAACTTATAAAGTCACTTCGGTGTAAAAAAAAAATCTTTACTGGGTGTGAAAAAACAGATAAATATACCATAATCCCCTTACATATCACCAGAAGAAATCCCTATCGCACCTCCTTATATCAAAACTGTTAAGAGATAGCTGGAGATCTATAAAGCATATGACAAATGAGGAGTCAGTGGGTAGATATTTCAGGTACTTGGGAATCAAGAATGTGAAAGGCGGATATGGCTGTGTGATTATTAAAAAGTAGGAGTTTTAGTTACCAGCCCAATGAGTCAAACGTATGCTAAAGAGACTAGAGAGAAAGATTGATGAAAAGACGAGAGATGAAAAAGGTGGGAATTGCACTGACCAGATTTTCGTTTTAAGACATGCTGTACCATAATGTGTGGAATATAGAAATCCACTTTTGATGGCATTTGTGGATGATGAAAAAGCCTTCAATAGTATACACCAGCCAATTTCGTGGCGAGTCCTACGTTATTGTGGCGTTCCTCTTAAATATGTAAATTTGATCAAGTCTGTTCATGAGCATAGGTTTAAAGGTTTAAAGGTCGCTCATGAATAGCAGAGGCAAGGGACAGTGACATTGCCATAGCAAGCAGGACAATGGCCTAGAGACTGACCATATAGTATGTGATCAGCGCCCAAGCCTCATCTTCACCCAAGCTAGGACCAGGGAGGGCCAGGCAGTGGCTGCTGATGACTCAGCAGATAGACCTATAGGCTCCCCCAAACACCCCAACCTTAGCTCACAAGAATGGTAAGGTTGCAGACACTAATGGCACTAACGAGTTTGAGCGGGACTCTAACCCCCGACTGGCGATCACCAGGCAGAGACGTTACCAATGTTAATGGAGTCCTATCAAATGAATTTCTGTGAACACCAGAGTACTCCAAGGAAATGACCTTTCTAGGTAGTAGGTTAGCCAGGGCACCAGCCACCCGTTGAGACACTACCGCTAGAGTTATTGGGTCCTTTGATTGGCCAGACAGTGCTACATTGGATCCTTCTTTCTGATTACGGTTCATTTTCCCTTTGCCTACATATACAGCGAATAGTCAGGCATATTTTTTTTTTTATATATTCTCCTCTGTCCTCATACACCTGACAATACTGAGATTACCAAACAATTCTTCTTCGCTCAAAAGGTTAACTACTGCACTATAATTGTTCAGTGGCTACTTTCATCTTGGTAAGGGTAGAAGAGACTCTTTAGCCATGGTAAGCAGCTCTTCTAGGAGAAGGTCACTACAAAATCAAATCATTGTTCTCTAGTCTTGGGTGGTGCCATAGCCTCTGTACCATGGTCTTCCACTGTCTTGGGTTAGAGTTTTCTTGCTTGAGGGTACACTCGGGCACACTATTCTTATTTATCTTCCACTTATTTTGTAAAAGTTTTTATAGTTTATATATGAAATATTTATTTTAATGTTGCTACTGTACTCCTCTTATTTCCTTGTTTCCTTTCCTCACTGGGCTATTTTCCCTGTTGGAGCCCCTAGGCTTATAACATCCTGCTTTTCCAACTAGGGTTGTATCTTAGAAAGTAATAATGATAATAATAATGTGTTATCACCTATGGTGTTTATCCTCCTCGTGGATTTTGTAATGCGTAGAGCACTTGGATATGGTGGAGAAGGGTGGACTTGATAGGTAATAGGAAATTAGCTGACCTAGAATATGCTAATGACGCTGTCCTTATTAGCAGAACACCACAGGTTTTGCAATGGTTGATTAAGAGAATACCTATAAATGAAATATCACAGGAAGTTGGGCTCAAGATGAATATAAGAAAGACAGAGAGGATGAGAACTGAATATGTAATGGAAGATGAAATATCATTGGAAGGAAAAGGGATTAATGAAGTAGAAGAATTTAAATATTTAGGAACTATAGTCTCTAATACAGGCTTTTAGAATTGGATTTTAAAGAAAGATTGAAAAAAGCAAATCAGATAATAGCTAGGTTGATTAAAATTTGGAAATCAAATCGCCTTTAGTTACATATAAAACTCAGGCTATATATCAATTCAGTGAGATCTATGTTACTGTATGGACATGAGACTGTACTGTATGACAATGAAACAGTATCCTACAGATTTTGCAGATTTGAGAAAAAAAAATCCCTCAGAAGAATATTGAGAGTTAAATGGCAGGGCAGGATAAGAAATGAAACTATTAAGAGATATTACTCGAGTGCCATATGGGGAGGAGGTTTGGGCATGCTCTTCACACTCCAAAAACTTTTAATTGGGTTCCCCAAAGCACTAAAAGAGTTGGAAGACCCTGGCCTACATGGCTAAGGATTATGGAGCATGAAGTAGATGCTTATGGAAAAGTATTGATTTAAAAGCTTAAGAGACTACTGGCGAAATCTAACCGAGGGCCTTTGCGTCAATAGGCGTAGGAGGAGATGATGACGATGATGAACGTTCAAGGAGTCACACTATATCGACGAGAATTCAGTTTCTAATTGAAAGCCAATTGTCCCTTAATAACCGTAAGATAAATATACTATCGGCAATTAATTATCGTTAATAAACGACTACATGTGAATACTTAACATTTTATTATACACAACCAATCCTTTCTTGCCTTTATTACGCGAAATGCGAGGATATTTGAAAATCTTGAAAATTAACAAAAGGAAAGTTGGCCCTGCGACTAGTTTTTGTTAAAAGACATATGGATTTGAACCGATAGAAGTACACGATTAACACTATAAATAATAATAATAATTGAACATTTTCTTCATAAATATCAAGTGTATTGAAGGCGTCGGACACATACTGACCTTAATAGCTAAGAGAAGGTAAGAAAGAATTCATTGGTTGGCTTGGTCACTCAGTTTTTTTTTTCCCTCTTCGCACTCTCATTTAGAGATTAGTTCACCAAACGTTCAGCTGGGCTCCACAAGGCACTAGAGGAATTGGAAGACCCAGGCCTACGTGGCTGAGAACTATGAAGCTCGAAGTAGATGATGAATGGAGAAGTATTAAATTAAAAGCTCAAGATAGAGACGACTGGCGACCTCTAACCGAGGCCCTCAGCCTGAGGCTTAGCGTCAATAGACGTAGGGGGAGATGATGATGATAATAACTTTACTAGCAACGTTTGTGAAGACTATTTCAAATAATAAAATCAATTGAAATTTAAACTCGCTCTATAATTCATTGCAAGAACCCTCATAAGGCAACGCCCTTCAAAAAGAATGCTAACATCATTAACGATTTCTAGATGACTAACTTGGGTGGGACGTATTAAACACGACAGCAATGCAAACAATATTTACAGTAAACAAGATCTGTTTATTATAAAAATTATCAGAACTGAACCTGTAAGAGTTCTTCAATGTAGTTGTATATAATTTGCCTAAAAGACACAATAGAGAGTGACAATTGCGACGTGTTTTCATTAACGGAAAACAAATGAGTTAAATGTTGACAAAGAAAGCATTTCCTTTACAAATCCCAAGTCGATCTTTCTTGTGTTTGGTGGTAACCTCTTGCCGCCAACTGAGAGACTTATAACACGAATTTTGTAAATGCACGGTGAAATCTCCATTACGGCTAATCTTGATAATTTCGTCTTTTGTCCTTTCATTTGATATTTATAGACAACTCATCGACAATGAGTACACAACCCATAGACGTGTTCAGTTTCCACTAAGTATTCCTTTGTCAAATGTGTGCTACGTTACCGTACGAACAGCAAGAAGTGTTATATTTTCTCAAATTATGTTGCTTTACAGTAAGGACTAAAAATCCTGAATTCCCGAGACCTCGTTACATCACACACAAGTGACCAGTGAAGGTTATCTTGGTAACGAGTAGAGGAATGGCATACTCGGAAGAATTGTTCATACTGACTCGTGATTGAGCACTCCAAATGTTAAACGAAAATCCAGGGAGTGGGGGTTTGAAAAGTTACATTCCCCTGTAGTGGAGAAATGAAACTAACCTAACATTGTTGAATATTTATCCAGAGCGACTATTTAAAGCCAGAAGCCACAAAATTGTTATTATCACTACCAGAACTTTCTAAGGATATATGGTAATCCGGTTTGTGATAGTCTCTACCTTCAACCAAATTCGAAAATTCAAGCAATTGAAGGTAACCGATCACATTTGTTATTGTTGTTAATGATTAAGTAAACAATACACGAACCTGGTACTCTAAAGTTTAAGCTTAGTCTAGATAGCAGAATTGTATCTCTAACCTGGTTGTCTTTGATTTCCTTACAATTAGATCAGAGATGTATTGACACATATACCTTTCACGTTAATGATGAGATTTTAGTATGAATGTTAAAATATTTCCTTCAAAATACTATCACCAGAACACACTACTTAGTTCTATCGTATAACTACCTTATGGTGATAGTATTTTGAAGTAAATATTTTAACATTCATACTAAAATTTCATCATTAACGAGAAAGGTATATGTGTCAATACATCTCTGATCTTATTGTAAGGAAATCAAAGACTACCAGGTTAGAGATACAGTACTGCCATCTAGACTAGGCTTAAAGAGTACCAGGGTAGGCTTGGAACACTTGGTTAAGCTTTGAGTATTGGGCTAACCCTAGAGTACAAGGCCAGACTTATTGTACTATACCAGCCTTAAGAGTATTAGGTTAGGCTTATTATCAAGTGAGGCATTGTGTAACAGGCGAGGGTTATAGTAGTAAGCAAAGCTTAGTTTATTAGGTGAGGCTCAGAATATTAAGCGAGGCTCAGAATATTAGGTGAGGCTCAGAATATTAGGTGAGGCTTAGAATATTAGGCGAGGCTCAATGTATTGAAGGCTTACAGATTTTGGCAATGCTTGAGAGTATTAGGCCAGTCTCAGAATATTGGTCGAGACTTGAAAGTATTAGGCGAGACTTAGGAGTACAAGGCTACGCTACGCTTGGAGTATTACTTGGCTAAGCTATGCTTGGAGTACTAGGCTAGGCTAAGCTATCTAGGAGTAATACGCTAGGCTGTGCTTGGAGTACTAGGCTACGTTATGCTTAGAGTACTACTAGGCTAGGTTATGCTTGGAGTACTAGGCTAAGTTATGCTTCGAGTACTGAGCTAGGTTACGCTTTGAGTACTAGGCTAAGTTATGCTTGGAGTACTACTAGGCTAAGTTATGCTTCGAGTACTAGGTTAGGTTATGCTTGTACTACTAAGCTAGGTTATGCTTCAAGTACTAGGTTAGGTTATGCTTGTTGTACTACTTGGCTAGGTTATGCTTGGAGTACTACTAGGCTAGGTTATGTTTGGAGTACTAAGTTTAGCCACGCTTCGAGTATTAGGCTAGGTTATATAACATGATATAGCTGGTTATATAACATGATATAGCTGGTTATGTTACATTTCATCGTATCAACATTTTCCATTCTCAACTTTAAACATAAAGAGCACAATATTTTCCCCACAGCTCCTCTTGCCCCCTGAGAAAATTTTAGCATTTGGAAGTACTATACTTCAATATTGTTGACGGTGCTATACAGCTACTTGTAATTTAACTTGTATTTTGACTCGACACATTCTAAAACAGGAAAAAAAAATAATTTCCATTGAGATCCCTAAAAATAAGGATTATGCCAATGAATTTGGGTTATCCAAACAAACTCGGTTAAATAATTTATAAACCAAGAGAAAAAGTCGAAAACAAATTATTTCGCGTGATTGGAGAGGAACTCAATTTGATGTATAATATATTCTGGGATTGTCTTTCGTCTAGTTAATAATAATAAAAAAAAAGCCTTTTACAACTAGGAAAATACATTTTCGTTGTACAAAAACCATGTAAGCCTTCAATGGCACAAGATTTTTTTTTATTCATTTATTTTTTGGTATAAACTGAAAAACTAGTTTCGTCCATAAAGTAATTTAATATTGAGGAAGTAGCAACGTCAAATTCAACAGAAGAAAGAATTAAAAACAATGCAAAAAATAATAACGAGAATTCACTGGCATTTTACAACGGCTGTTGTCAGTATTACCAAAAAAAAAATATTTTAATATTTAATGAATTATTATTAAAAAGTCTAATAATCAGTCTCATAACCGTACACAAATACATAACTTTACAAATTCACTGAATAAAAAGTAGTTCACTTGCCGTTGAATTCAGTCCTTTTTGTTTAAGGAATTACCAACGTTTATCGAAAGGAGTTCACTTACCGGTGAAATCATTCCTTTGTCCAACGATTAATATCACGAGCACAGTCACGGAAGTTTCGTCACACACACAAAAAATAAACGTATAAATTATGACGTTCACAAATGTCTGAGTGAGGACAGAGACATGCGCGAGTGACGGTCTTCGGAGCTCGGTGTTGAATGCTGTACCCTCTACAAGGTGTTTACTTCCAATGATCCTGGAATAACAAGACCGGAGTGAGTTTCCGGAACACTGGTTTCAATATTGTTGTAGGTTACGACTTAAGAGAGAGAGAGAGAGAGAGAGAGAGAGAGAGAGAGAGAGAGAGAGAGAGAGAGAGAGACCCGTAATTTTCTCCAGCTGGACAGTGGGCTAAAACATAGTTGACACTGCAAACTCTGCTACTGCGTCATGGCATTATAATCTCCCTTTCCCATTCATGTCTGTCCTACCCCCAGTCTGGCTGAACAACATATGAGCTTAAGTTCACAAATTCACAAATTTCTGAAAGAAGGTTTATCAACAATCCTGTATTCCTAGGTTTCGAGTTGTCTCATTTGCTACGCTTTATTGCTTCCGGATTCTCTTTTTTTTTCTTGTTTCTCCTATTATTATCATGATTATTATTAGTAGAAGCTAAGTTACAACCCTAGTTGGAAAAGCAAGATGCTAAAAGCTCAAGGGTACCAACAAGGAAAAATAGCCAAGTGCGGAAAGGAAACAAGGATATGAATACACTACAAGAGAGGTAATACAATCAACATATTTTAAGAACAGTAACAACAGTGAATTAGAACTTTCATATATAAACTATAAAAACATAAAAAATAGGAGATAAATAAGATAGAACAGCGTGCCCGAGTGTACCTTAGAGAGCAAAAGAACTCCAATCCAAGACAGTGGAAGGCCATGGGAAGTAACAGCCTCTGTCTTAGGTTAGAGATCCCTTGCGTGAGGGTACTACTCTGTCACACTATTCTATCTAACTTCTCTTCCTCTTGTTATTTTGAAGTTATTATCCACGTGGTTATTTGAAAGTTTTTATAGTTTATATATGAAAGATTTATGTTTAATGTTATTTTTCTTAAATTCTCGTAAGTTTTCCTTACTTTTCCTCACTAGGCTATTTTCCCTGTAGGAACCCTTGGTCTTACAGCATCCTGCTTTTCCAACTAGGGTTGTAGCTTTTATTCATTGTTAATAATAATAATAATAATAATAATAATAATGGTACAGAGGCTATGGCACTACAGAAGACTTAGAGAACAGTGGTTTGATTTTGGAGTGTCCTTCTAGAAGAGCTGCTTATCACAGCTTAGGAGTCTCTTCTACCCTTACCAAGGGGAAAGTAACCACTGAACAATTACAGTTGAGTAGATAACCTCTTGAGTTTGGTAAGCTCAGTGTTGTCAGGTGTATGAGGACAGAGGGGAATCTGTTGAAGAATAAGCCAGACCATTCGGTGTATGTGTAGGCAACGGGAAAGTGAACCGTAACCAGAGAGAAGGATCCAACGTAGTACTGTCTGACCAGTCAAAGGACCCCTTAACACTCTAGCGGTAGTATCTCAACGGGTGGCTGGTGCCCTGGCCAACCTACTACGTAGTCCCGGTTGTTAAGGCCGTGGTTTTACTCCCTGCCTCCATTTCCCAAACTTTGGGAACTACATGTAAATAATTCTTTCTTTTCCTTTCCATATTTATTTCTTTATTTTTTTTTAAGTATTAATACCAGTAATGGTAACAACATTAGCAGTACTGTAGCAGTGATATATGAAGTCAGTTTGCATATCCCAATGATAACTAAGTTACTAGCAGTAAACTTCCGCTGTAAATAGTGTACTGCCTGTTTGCAAACAGTTTCCACGCGAGGATGAGGTTCCGTGTACTACTGTGGGAATAGTAAGTTGATATACAGATCATTAAAGGCTTTAAAGGCCGCTCGTGAATGGCAGAGGCAAGGGACAGTGGCATTGCCCTATCAAGCAGGACAATGCCCTAGAGACTGGCCATATTACTTATGATCAGCGCCCAAGCCCCCTCTCCCCCCAAGCTAGGATCAAGGAGGACCAGGCAGTGGCTGCTCATAACTCAGCAGATAGACCTATAGGCTCCCTCAAATTAACACGAAATATAGGATGGGGGATCCTATACTTCGTGTTAATTCTTGTTTTGAGCTAAGGATGGGGGCTTTGGGGGGAGACTATAGGTCTATCTGCTGGGTCATCAGCAGCCAATATTTTCGATGTCCGGATGCCAGAAAACTTCAAATCAATCAATCATCAGCAACCATTGCCTGGCCCTCCCAGGTCTTATCTTGATTGAAGAGGAGGCTTTGGTTCTGATTATATCTATATATAGTCAGTTTATGGGCTAGTGCTTTGTCACTGTCCGTTGTCTCTGTCATTTATGACCGACCCATACATTAGAATCTTTAGTATGAGAAGGTTTTGCTAAAGCAAATATTGAATTTTTAATTACCTATTGTGTATGTTCAGTACTATTATTATTATTATTATTATTAGCTAAGCTACAATCCTAGTCGGAAAAACAGGATGCTATAAACCCAGGGGGTCCAACAGGGAAAAATAGTCCAGTAAGGAAAGGAAACAAGGAAATAAATAAACTGCAAGAGAAGTAATAACAGTCTTAATAAAACATTTTCAGATAATAAACAGCAATAAATTAGATCTATCATATATAAACCATGAAAACTTCATAAAATGAAGAGGAAAAGAAACAAGATAGAAAGAGCGTGCCCGAGTGCACCCTTAAGCAAGAGAACTCTAACCCAAGGCAGTGGAAGACCATGGTACAGCAGCTATGGCATTACCCCAGACTAGAGAACAATGGTTTGATTTTGGAGTGTCCTTCTCCTAGAAGAGATGCTGACCATAGCTAAAGAGTCTCTTCTACCCTTACCAAGAGGAAAGTAGCCACTGAACAATTACATTGCAGTAGTTAATCCCTTGAGTGAAGAAGTGCTGTTTGGTAATCTCGGTGTTGACAGGTGTATGAGGACAGGAGAATGTGAAAAGAATAGGCCAGACTATTCGGTGTATGTGTAGGCAAAGAAAAAATGAGTCGTAGCCAGAGAGAAGGATCCAATGTAGTACTACCTGGCCAGTCAAAGGATCCAATAACTCTCTAGCGGTAGTTCTCAACGGGTGGTCTGGTTTTTTATTTTAACTAATTCTAGGTGAGGCTAGTTCGTTAATCGCTGTCTGGCGATGAATTATTCTATCTCGTATGAACATGCTATTCTGAGGAAGCTTACTTTATAAATGAATGGTGTTTAGGCTGATTTTATTTGAAATCACGCCTCTATTTAAAACGTCAATAATTGAAAAGCGGTTTTAAGGGGGGAAATAGAAACTAAGAAATTTTTAATAGAAATATTTTAAACGAAAGTGGTTTTAAGAAAAGGATTAAAAGCTTTTACTTTTTGGAATACGGATGTTTAGACGATGACTCGGATAAATGGCGAAGAACAAGTAACCAATATTATGCATTGACCAATGCGGAGTGTTAGAGAAGTGTGACTCAAGTCTTTAGAGAAGCAACACTAGCTAGTGACAGGCTACGGGCGTGGACTTTCCCTTCAGAAGCTCTTTATTGATTAGAACAACCTGTGGCTGGCTCACTTCACTCGCACGCGATCATAGGGCGCTTTGGCTCCTACTCCGTTCGAATGATAGCAGGCTGTCAGACACGCTATTATTTCTCTCTCTCTCTCTCTCTCTCTCTCTCTCTCTCTCTCTCTCTCTCTCTCTCAGTGTAATATTATGAATGCTCAAACGTGGAGTTTAGCTCTTTGGTACACTATGATTTACAGAATTTGTCCCGTATGGCTCAGAACTGGGACCTGTCAAGACATTGACTAATAGGCCTATAGCTTTGGACTCTTGACGGAAAGGGAAATACGTCTGTCTATCTCTGACTGTCACTCAGCAGTTCTATTATTACAGGCCCTGGGTACCAGCATTAGCCCCAGTCAAGAATAGTGGAAAGATGCTGTGTGAATTTAATGTAATCCTGGTTTGATAAAATGAGTATTTAGAATTTATTTTAATATGCAGTAAAAAGAAAAAAAAAGCAGAGATGATTGGTGCAATTGGTTAAAGCCATAATTAAGGGTTATAGTAAGCTGACTGGCTGATGTGAGAAAGGCGATGAAGAGGCTGATACACACTTAGTAAACTGTAGTAACAATGTGATTGGGTGTCTTATCAGGGTTAGTAAGGCATGATTGGAGGAAGTGCTCAGGATTTGGTGACCATGATATGAATGGCTGTGAAGTTGCATGAAGGTAAAAGGTGAAAGTGGGAATTTTAGGGCCACATACATACAGTAGGTTTACAAGGAAGATTGCTTATAGGATTATAATCAAGAAATTAAGACACGTGACAGAAACTTTAAAGGAAGAACAGTGTCGTGTAGGTTTAGACAAACAATTTATTTGTGCACCGTAAATGAAGTGTTTGCTAAGAAAAAGTTGTGAGAAATTTGTAAATAAAAGGGAAATAGTGAATGTTGCATTCACGGACTTGGAAAAAGCTTTTAGTAGAGTAGTTAAAGAGAAAATGAGAGTTTTTAAGGATGCATGTTACAGATGATTGAAATGTTGAGAGCTATTAATGCTGGAATTGAAAAATGTCAGAGTATATCATTAGGACAAAGCTGGTAGCACCAGCACACAGACACACAAACATTTAAAACTAGAAAAACAGTCTTCCTTTCCCAGTCTTCCTTTCCCAGATTCATTTAAGATCGTAAGGGTATTTGAAGTCTGTGTGACAACCATGTGCAAACTCGGGGTTAAGGTTAGGGTTAATTCGGTCGAACCTTTACTCCACCTTGATCTTGACCTTTGACGTAGGACTTTCAAAATTGAATCATCCCACGTTTCAACATTACAATAAATCCCTGAAAGTTTCATTATTCTATGTATAAAATTGTGGCTAGGAAGTTGTTCACACACAAACAAACAGGAGCGATAACATAATCTCCTCCTAACTTCGTTGGCGGAGGTAACAAATTAACATTAACCATAAACAAGCGCACAAACAGACAAGTAATAGTAATAAACAAAACAACCTGAGCACGAAAGCAAGGTGAGATAAAACAACTAATTGCCACTTCCAAGTCGATGACGTCACACTCAACACGCTAGCATTTGTTTTGACTACATTCCCAACCTTTATCAGGACCGTCTTGGGCCAACACTCACAACACTCACGGTGGCTATTGATTGCATGGCTTGTAAACGCTACTTGATCTTTCTCAGCTGTTATTATTATTACCCCCGTCAACGAAGTCGGAAGGAGGTTATGTTTCCGCCCCTGTTTGTATTTGTGAACAGCTTCCTGGCCCCAACTTTATTCATAGAGTAATGAAACTTGAAGGGATTAACTGTTATGTAAAAAGCTGGATATGATTACATTTTTGAAGGTCAAGGTTAAAGGTCAAGGTCACGGTCAAACAAAATGTCAAAGCACGTAATCAGCTAAAAGTTTGGACATCGTTGTCACAAAGACTTCAAACTTGGTTCATATTTAAGTGTATGAAAATCTACGCAAATTAATACATGGTAAGGTTAAAGGTCAAGGTCAAACAAAAGGTCGAGAAATAAGCTGCCACGGTGGAGGTCTGCGCTCTACTGAGTTTCCCCCTTGTTATTATTATTATGAGCATTATTATTATTGCTTTTGATTTTGATACCTCACATAGTGATCTTTGGTATCTAGCATATAAAAAATTTAACTTTCGAATCCTTGAAAAAAAGATTAGTCTTTGACAATGCCTCGAAAAGACCATAAATTACAAAAATAAAATAAAAGAATAAAGTTAACGAATAATTTATATAAAAAAAATGAAGCGGTTGCGAAGATATGAAGACTTAAGGAAATAAAATTACCCCACTTTCAATGAAATAACTTTACAACCTGCAATTGGTCATAATTAAAACAGCCATATATACGGTTCCGGGTATCACGTAAAGAGAAAATACTGATTAAAATTTAAATTTTTCTTAGTACTAGGACTAGGGTGTGTTTGTACTTGACTTTTAAGTATTAGTCATGCTCTTCACGCAAACATACGCTCCCGGACACACACACATTAAAAAAAAAATAATAATTTAGAGATAATTCAGAACATTGAAAGATCCAATTAAGGATGCTTAGACAATATTCTCAATGCCGCAGTGTCTCCTTTGTGGCAATACAGCCGAGTGAAATCATCATTTCTAATAATTAAGATATGTTCAGACTAGTTGATAGTTAGATAAGAAATAATATCAATATAACTACGTATGAGAGAGAGAGAGAGAGAGAGAGAGAGAGAGAGAGAGAGCGCTCTAGTAAGATTGTTACTAACTAATTTAGAAGGAAAAGGATAGTGGTAATACTGTAATCTACTATACTTCTCATTATTTCTTGGTCCATGGTTGTAACATGATACCATTGTCAATTCACATACTCATGATGCATGATCTCGTCAGTGATTATCAGAGTTCATGACTGGTTTCATGTTTACTAGGTATGTATGTATGTATGTATGTATGTAGAAATTTCAAGCCGCAAAACAGGCTTCCTTCGTTAATCAAAACATAATTGAGCACTGTATATGCAAATGAATTTTTTATGCAATATTTATGACCAGAATAATAGATAATCTAAACAGTTAATTCCCTTTACATTGTTCGGAATATCTTCAGAATAAAAAGTACGTTTTTCA